>NW_028171072.1:277478-318478 GCF_963971535.1 Notolepis coatsorum | reverse complement strand
TGTTGCAAAATAATAATGATAATAATAATAGCCTCATTAAAATACTATTGTTGCTTCGGTTGTTTTCAGCGTTTTATGTGCATAATCTGTTATTTAGTTTGAAATGTTCGTTGAAATAAGTAGATTTTTCGTTTTTGTTTATTTATTAAGTTAATATAAAACCATATAGTCACATTTTAGAATACAATGGAATAGAATTTTAGAATACAACTAGAAACACTGTCCTGGCCTGCTTCTAAGTTCAGTGGCCTGACAAAAAATAAAAAAAATAAATAAATAAAAAAATAAAAATAATTTTTTTTTTTTTTAATTTTTTTAATTTTTTTTAATTTTTTTTTAATCATCTCGCGGCCCACCCGTGGCTGCTCGCGGCCCACCTTTGGGACTTTGGGAACCACTGGAGTAGACGACAGAGTACAGCAACTTGCAATGGGCCTGGTCTACAAGATACACTACACCACTAAGATACCCATGTATGTCGAAATACTTCCCAAAGGTCAGTGAATACCACGACCATACCACGACCACAACACCAGAGGGAGTTCCACAAATCATGTTCAACCCAGATTCGGCTCAAACAAGGGACTAAACACGTTTCGCAATTATGCCACAACAATGTGGAACACTCAGCCGTAAAATAATGTGATCCCTACCCTCCTTCAAAACCGCTCTCAAAGAGCACCTACGGGTGGCTGCAATTAAAAACTGGCCCCTGTAAATGTCCAAACCCCCGCCCCCACCCAGCCCCCTCCAAATCAAATCAAATCAAATCAAATTTATTTATAGGGCCCGACAACACACGTTAATGTCCCCATGGGCCGTACAGGTCTTCTTTAAACAGGTCAAGAAGACAACATAACAATAAGTCAAGAACAGAACAAGAACACCATAGGGTCCAAACATTTTTTAGATGAATGCAAATAAATGAAAGAATGCAAGCACTCCCAGACATACCCCACGCGAAGGTAAGGAAAAACTCACTAAAACCTAACAATAGGGAAAAAAGCTCCACAGGCAGTGTGGAGGAGAGAAACCTTAGAAGGGCCGTTCAAGGGGGGATCTCCCTTCTTAGATGTTGGTGATAGTAGTGTTGCAGACGTACAGTTTCTTCCCCTTCGAATGTATATATTTCTGTTTCTCATGATCTACTTGTATGTGCAATATGACAGATGTGGGGACATGTGCAATAATGGTTTTTCCGCTGATGTGCAATATTTTTTTTCTACTGTGATGATTTTGCTTTTTTGAACTGAATTTGATGGTACTAGTCTACAGTGTACAAGAGTGAACTATTTTATACTATTTTCCCCAATAAAAAATCTCCCAAATTATATATATTTTTAATCTAAGTGTTGTAGTATAACCAGTAGGATAAAATTGATCTGTTAAGTGCGTTTGGTGACACTACACTCTATAAGAGTGAAGATATTTAATGTTTTTTTCCAATACAAAATCCCCAGAATTATGAAAAAGCATTTTTTTTTTAAATCTTGTTGTAGTATAACCAATAGGATACTATTGATGATGTGTGCAGTGATTTTGGTGACACTATACAGTGTATGACAGTGAAGTTATTGAATCTTTTTGTAGTGTCTCTTTTCGGTGTTGCACTTTTTAGATGGTCCCTGGCTGCGCACTTGCCTCAAGGCCGACTGCACATATAGATCAATATTATTATTATTATTAAATGTACAGCTCCGAGGCCGGCTCACCTCGTTTAGGTGAGAATAAGGTTGTAGCTCATTGTCTACCTTACTACGATATAGTGCGGTGGCTTAGCACCAGATTTGAGAAGGATGTGGACACGCCGGACAAAAGCACCAAATTTTCCCCACGTGTTCCTCATCATCATAGCTTTCATTTTGGGGTAGCGGCCACGTCATCATGAAGGATTTCAAGATGGCCGCCATGTAAAATCAAGGTTCTGCCCATTAATAAATATCTTGGTCCATAGCGCGCTCAATATTTGAGCGAACACAAAGGTATTGGTATCCCTGTAAACTAGAGAAGCTAAGCTTTCCATTGGTATCATTTTCATTAAGCCCAACTGTTGGGAAGGGGGTTTTAATAGGCAATGATTCAAATTATGTTACATTTTCGCCTAGAAAAAACTGCCATGCTCATCTTCCAAAAGGTCCCTTGGCTGTTCACATGAATATATCAGAGTGCACATTGGTTTTATAGGTACCCACAAGCCTCTTCTTTCCAGACATACCCACTTTGTCCAACTTGCATGCTATTTGGTGCAATAATCAAGCAGGTTTGTGCATGTGGTACAAATGTGTCGAACATTCTAACAACTGCCAAAAATTTGAATGTTGGGTTAGGGTTTGTTGTTAGAATGTTGAACATAGAAGATCAATTTGGGTGTCAAACTATACATTTTCTGGGTCAATAAATGTGTTAATGCTATGAAGAATGTCACCAGATGAATATTTGTACCATTCTAACAACATATTTACATCATTTTTTACTTGTTTAACAGTCAGACATGCATGAATCGAATAGACATTTTATTAGGATCACTCGTTACATTTATTATTATTATCATAACTCTTTAGCCCGTATAGGCGTATTTAACTGTTATGGAGATATTTTTGCGAGTCTTGTACAGTGGTCTCGTGCCCGCGAAAATATCACAATGTTTCATAAAAAGTCCTGCGGTATACTGGCCAGCTCTCAGTGCGCGTCTCGTGACAGCTGTCGTGGCTTAAGCGCAGCCAGAGGACAGCGTGATAAGGGACATGTTTAAAAAGGCAAAACATAATATAACAGGTAAGTCAAGTGTCATTACTTTAGTTATCAATGGTGGAATCTCTGGACATATAGGGATGGGTACCGTTCACAGGTACTGGTACCTGTGAATCGATACCGGTACCCTTTTTCGGTACTTTAGTCTCTAGACATTTAATCTACCTACCTCAGTCGTAAAAAGAAATCCAAACTTCAAATAACTGCTTTCGACCGTTTTCGGCTTGCCATTGCCCCGACTGCTTTGTTGTTGAATCAAGTCAAATCCTAGGTAAGTGTATTGTAGAGGAGCCAAAGCTATATATTTAGGTTATTGTATTATATGAATGTTTATTTTTATAACCTTACATTGAAACGGCATTAGGAATATTGATTGGATTTAGATCATTGAACCGTATTATTTGTCATAATAGAACCTTCTAGAACATTCCAGTATGATGTCATAGTCAAACATTCTAGAACATTTGTGATGTCACAGTATGATGTCATAATCAAACATTCTAGAGCCTGGGAAGGGAGGAAGAGATAGGCATTTCAATGGGAAGAGTAGAACTCAGAGATAAGATAAAGAAAGGAGTTGAGGCTGAGTGGCAGGATGAGTGGGAAAGGGGGACCAAGGGAAGGCACTATTTCTCTCTGCAGCCTCGGGTCAAGATCAAGGTGGAGGGATATGGGTCAAGGAGTGATAGGGTGAAGATGTGTAGACTGAGGCTGGGGCACTGTGGGTTGAACAGTAGCTTGTGCATTGTGGGCAAACATCCAGATGGGGTGTGTGAATGTGGAGAGACTGAAACTGTCGGGCATGTCTTCCTAAAATGTGAAAGGTATAGGAAAGAGAGGGAAATCTTTTATAAAAGTCTGGAAGAGCTGGGAGTCTCTTCCTTCTCTCTTAAATCATTCTTTGGCATGGATAATGAGAACCACCAGTTGATCACAGAGGCAGTGCTGACATTTCTGCATGCTTCAGAGTTGTACCAGAGGATATAGCGTTAGGGTATGTATTAGTATTGGACAGGCAAGAGGAGCAGAGAAGAAGGAGAAAGTGTGAGTTGAAGAGGCCTAAAGATGGAACACCACTAGTGTAGTATAAGAAATGAGGAGGGAAGAAATACGCCAAGAAAGAAGAAGAAGAAGAAGAAGAAGAAGAAGAAGAAGAAGAAGAAGAAGAAGAAGAGATCATCAAAAGAAGTGTGGAGGGCAGTAATACGCCACGATGCGTCTACTCTGCCGGAAATTCAAAAGAAGAAGAAGAAGAGGGGGAAGGGGGGGTTAAAATTGGCAAAATGGGTAGCAGTGAAGAGTTTGAGGTCTTGGTGAGATTCAAAAGTCATGCAGGGGCGGACACAGCTGGATTTAGCGCAGTGAATCCATTAAAGCTAGAAGAAAGTTTGGATGAACAGATAGGAAAAGGATATGAGACAAAAATATTGTCAAACGGCGTGCTGAGAGTATGCTGCAAGGATTCAGTACAGTTCAAAGCAGCTGGGAAGTTGACAACGGTGATGAAGATAGGGGTGGAGACAATTATCCCTAGAGAGAGACAGCAGGGGCTAAAAGGAGTCATTTACGGGGTTTGCGGGGAGTTGTCCGAGGATGACATTAAGGGTCATATCAAGGGAGGAAATGTCAGTGGTGTCTATAGATTCAAGGCAAGGGAGGGGAGCTCAGGAGCGCCAGTAGTGGTAACATTTGCAGACGCTGTGTTACCAGTCAGGGTGTATATAGGGAGCATGTCGTACGGCGTGAGCGAGTATGTAAGGCCACCGCTGCGCTGCTATAAGTGCCAGAGGTTCGGGCATATTGCAGGGGCTTGCAGGGCGAAACAGAGGTGTGCGAAGTGTGGCGAGGGTCATGAGATCAAGGAGTGCAATGCAGAGGTTCCCAAATGCTGTAACTGTGGAGGGGAACACCATGTAGCGTTTCGTGGGTGTGCACATGTTGCTCAGGCCAAGGAAGTGCAATCTGTGAGGGATCAGAACAAGGTGTCATATGCCGAGGCAGTTAAGTCAGTTGACCTTATTTTTCTTTATCAACAAACATACTACTCACGACTCTGGGTACCGTTCACATTTGAACCGATACGGTACTGGTACCTGTGAATCGATACCGGTACCCTTTTTCGGTACTTTAGTCTCTAAAAATGTAACCTACCTACCTCAGTCGTAAAAAAAAAATCCAAACTTCAAATAACTACACTTTCGACCGTTTTCGGCTTGCCATTGCCCCGACTGCTTTGTTGTTGAATCAAGTCAAATCCTAGGTTGTAGCGGAGCCAAAGCTATATATTTAGGTTATTGTATTATATGAATGTTTATTTTTATAACCTTACATTGAACAACATAGATTGAAGCCTGCATCTCTCAACCAAGGTGCCTTGCCGACCATTTCGCTGTGGAAAGAGCCGGCAAGTTGATTTACGGCTTTCAGGTGAGGAGGAATTTTCATGTGTCGAGTCGGCGGTGATTTTGGAGACTGGGAAAATACAGTTTTCTTACCTTGTAGTGACTATCTTCTATTGAATATTTAGGAAAATAGCTTTAGGATCACTTCTGTAAAGAAAGACTTCGCTGTGGAAGAGAAATAAACCATTTGGATAGCTTTGTTTTACACCAGAGCGGCTGTGGACCTTATTTTTCTTTATCAACGAATGTACTACTCACGAGTAAGCAACTTTAACCAGTAGAGTGGAACGTCGGCCCTGATACGTATATTGTGCGTGTGAACGTTGACATGAAAAGAAAAAAGGTTAAAAAAAAGTGCAAAATATTTATTTTTTCTTTCTTTTACGGTATCTCACGTGAATCGATACTCGGTAGTACCGATGTGTTTCGGTAAGTACCTTTAAAAGTACCGAATTCGGTACCCATCCCTAATAAGCAATGACGTTATAGTTTAAAGCTAAACTATACGTTTTTCTCTCTTGTTAGAAGAGGGTTAACTTCTTCAGTTAGATTTGATTTGATCTTTATTTATCTCAAACATTTTCAACCATAAACACACATTTATAATAACAAAAAATAAATAAAAACGAAATAAAATACAAATACATTTAAATATATCTTCCTATGGAGGGAATAATCAACATAGCTCAAGACAAATGGTTTTGTTCAAGAAGGGACAGAAAGAAGCAAAGCTTATCTGGTCCTGCCCCTTACAATATCATATTAATATGTAATAAGTTATCTATCAATACATAGTTAACTAACGGAATAGATAGTTAACTAATCAAAGTATCAGAATGTTTATAGAAATTCCTGCGGCCTGCGGGCCATCCTCTGTCACGACTCACGAGCACTCGCAAATTATGCTGCATGCATGCATATCATTGTCAAATGGTGCACGTCTCGAGTCGTACCACTGTCGGTCGCTTGGTTGACAGTGGCACGCACGAGACCACTGCACAAGACCTGCAAAAATATCAGAATGTTTCATAAAAATTCCCGCGGTGGCCATACTCTCAGTGCACGTCTCATGACAGCTGTCGTGGCTATACCGGTCATCAACACCGTAATGACGAAACTACCAGGATATTCTTCATAGCATTAACACATTTATTGACCCAAAAAATGTGTAGTTTGACACCAAAATTGATCTTCTATGTTCAACATTCTAACAACAAACCCTAACCCAATGTTCGACACATTTGTACCACATGCACAAACCTGCTTGATTATTGCCCCAAATAGCATGCAAGTTTGACAAAGTGGGTATGTCTGGAAAGAAGAGGCTTGTGGGTACCTATAAAACCAATGTTCACTCTGATATATTCATGTGAACAGCCAAGGGACCTTTTGGAAGATGAGCATGGCAGTTTTTTCTAGGCGAATATTTTACATCATTTTGAATCATTGCCTATTAAAACCCCCTTCCCAACAGTTGGGCTTAATGAAAATGGTACCAATGGAAAGCTTAGCTTCTCTAGTTTACAGGGATACCAATACCTTTGTGTTCGCTCAAATATTGAGTGCGCTATGGACCAAGATATTTATTAATGGGCAGAACCTTGATTTTACATGGCGGCCATCTTGAAATCCATCATGATGATGTGGCCCCTACCCCAAAATGAAAGCTATGGTGATGGGGAACACGTGGAAAAAATGTGGTGCTTTTGTCCTGCGCGTCCAAATTTTTTTGCTAAGCCACCGCACTAATAGGAAAGAGGTGTCCTTTGTGTTTTAAAAGCATTTCGCTTAAGAATTATTGACCGCGGAAATTCGAATCTGTGAATATCTTTCTAACTTTACCTAAGTCTCCCGATTCCGATACAATAAAGCGAGTCTTCATCACAAATCATATTCTCAAAATAATCTGACGGGCAGATATTATTGCTGGCGGACCTATTTCGGCCTGCGGGCCGCCTATTGCCGACCACTGAACTAGGATATCTGTTGGGTAACGTGCGTTTAGACAACACTATTTGGGACAGACCACACAGGCTATTTCCATATTATTAGGCTATTACTTCACATAAAAGATCATGTCTAAATGAAATGCACAAAACAAAAAATGTATGTATCATAACGTTACCCTAGTATAGATCTGTATTTATGTATTTATTCATAACGTTTAGGGCTGACCTTCGAAGCTTTTTTTGGCAATCAAAGCTTCGGGGCCGAGCTAATTTATTTTTATTTTTATTTTTTATCTTATGTTGTGGGACTTGTACAGCACTTTCATACACTTTGTTGTTTTTAAATGTGCTCTATAAATAAAGTGGGTTGGATTCATTAATTAAGTAGCCCCTTTCGTGACTGAGCCAACAAGGTTTCACTCGGCTGTGTGATTTAATTCAAGGTGGATCGCTGTTGTCGTTTGAACAACTTCAGATTTCATGGGAACTACCAATCCCCCAAATCAAGAATGTTTAAGATGAATGAAGTAAGATTTTGATTATTTGAAATATGGCCTGTGTAGACTAAACTATGCACAGAATTATGTCAGTCTACAAGGTCCGGATTCTACATGGTCCGGCAATGTAGACCTTGTAGACTCCACTACATACCAATTATCAGTGAATGTTCATGCATTTTTAAGAAGGGCTACTTCCACAAAAAAACAAAGAACTCACCAAAACATCTCAGTAGCACCTTATCTAAATTTTATTTCCTATTTTGTTTATTCATCCCAGTATCTTTCTTTCTTATGTGTGGAATTCTACAAGGCATGTAGGTGTATATGTATTTGAGGATGATATCCTTCAAACAGGCAATAATGATGATATAATTTGGGCAGTGCTGAGCTGAGTTACTTTCCTCCAGTGTATTTGTCCCCCGGCCCCACCCAATGGCCCCATGCACGCGCGCGCGCACACACACACACACACACACACACACACACACACACACACACACACACACACACACACACACACACACACACACACACACACACACACACACACACACACACACACACACACACACACACACACACACACACACACACACACACACACACACATTTACATTTAGTCATTTAGCTGAACGCTTTTATCCAAAGCGACTTACAAGTTCTGTACGACAAGACAGCAAGAAGGGTACAACTCTATCAGCTGAGTAACAATGTTTATCAAAGTGTTGCGTGTTACAGTGTAGGTTAGTTTATTAGGAAAAGTGCATGACAGTAAGGTTAGTCACGGTTAGATTTTTTATTTTATTTTTTTTAATCATTTCAGATAATGGTTGAAGAAGTGAGTCTTTAGTCGACGGCGAAAGATTGGACGGGATTCGGCTGTCCTAACTGGGATGGGTAGTTCTCACACACACACACACACACACACACACACACACACACACACACACACACACACACACACGCACACACACACACACAAATCGAAGTAAAAAAAAAAATTGAAAAAAAAAAGTTTTTTTTTTTTTTTTTTTTAACTTCGATTTTTTTTTTAAAGCTTCGAAGCTTCGAAGTATTTAAGACAGCCCTAATAACGCTATACATATTCGTTAACGTTAGATCGTGCACGGCTTTTACATTGAAAAACGTACAGTACTTGTCACGTGGTTCCGTTCTCCATTCTTCACATCAAAAAATAAAAACTAACTATCAAAACGTACACGGAACAAAATCGGCCCATTATTTACTCCTTTTTTTCATTTGATTCTGACACCAACGTTTTTTTTCTTCATTTTTTCATATTTCCGTTTGAAACAAAAAACGAACTATCAAAACGTACACGGACCTCCCTCCCCGCTCAACCGGGGGATGGGAGGGGGCCGTCGGGGGGGGGGGGGGGGGGGGGGCTGCTTATTATCAGTTAGTTCCTCTATGCACCCCTGTGTAGTTCCCGGTCCTCCAGGCACAGGTCGGGCCTTGCCCTCATTACCTGTTGGCCAAGGTTAACCCTTTTTTAAACCTGAAACGCATTAAACTGCATTGTATAGCCTGTGTATACGCGCAGTTGTGTTTCCCGGTTTTTTAATGGGTTAAGGGAGCAATCCTTTTCTGTTGGAATGGTTGTCTCCCGGGTATGCCGGTAGCGGAGTCGACTCTCTGGTAGAGCCCGGGTTTGACCCCGGCTCCCAGAGAGTATGCCCCCGCATGTTTTATGACATCTGCCAATTTTGTCGAACTCTTACTCTGAACCCCGACCCTGCGGGATTAATAAATTGGCGGGACCATGGTTCGTGGCGAGGTCAGTTTACTGGCGGGGTCCTGGCCCCACGGGATTATGACATTGTGCACGGCATGCCGAACACCCTCCCCCCCCTCCCCCCCCCCCCCCCCGCTTGGCGGGTGGGCCGCCGGGGTACTGTACAGTCAGCCCTTTTAGGCATGCCTGTGTAATCTCCCCGGTGCGCTAGCTGACCCCACGGGATTATGAGGGGAGGCCTCCTCGGAGAGCCTCGGAGCCTCCTCCTCAGGGAGTTTCAGAGCCTCCTCAGGAAGTTCTTCGGAGCCTCCCCCCCTCAGCGGAGCCTCCTCCTCAGAGAGGGAACCTCCTTACAGAGCCTCCTCCTCCGGGAGATTTCAGAGCCTCTTCCTCAGGGGGTCTTCGCGGCATGCCAGGCGGAGAAGGGCCTTCACCTGTTGTGGGCCCTGTCCGATACGCTGGCGGTGTAGAGGGTGGTGTCACCAGTGAACGCCTGGAGAGGTCTCGATGCCACGGCCTCGTTGACCTCACCAGGCCCCTTTTCTGGGGGTCCTGGCCCCCGGACTCGGCAGTAAGTCCGCCTTGTGTGGCCTGGGGCTGGGACCTCCTTCGCACCCCGCTGCTACGGCTTCACCCGCGGGGTCGGGGTTTTTGAATCCCGACCCCTCGGAATACCTCTGACAACCCGACCACACAAGGTGTGGGAGCAGTGACGCAGGCTTTTTGGTTCTCACGTACGTTCCCTGGTAGCGTTCGGGGCACGCAGTCGTGTAGCCGCGGGCCCTTCTGTCCCGCAGCCTGCGTTTGTTGGGTGCTGTCCCCTCTTTCGCACAGTCGGCATCCTGTCCCCCCCCACCCCTCACTAGGGGGGGTGGGGGGGCCCGGACCCTCCCTGATATTCTGATGGTTGTAGAGGACCTCAGCGGGTACATTTGTCAGGCTCTCCGCTCTGCTCCGCTCTTGTGTTCCAATAGAGCAGAGCGTAAGCTATACGAAATATAACAAAGGTTATCCTATAACCCTAGTTATATGAGTAATAGTGAGCGCTCTGCTCACTCACTGAGGACCCATTTTGGTCTTCTGTTTTAATGGTGAAAGACTAGGGAAGAGCAGGAGTACGGCCACACCCCTCGCTTATATCCATGGGCGGGTGTGGGTGTGGCCGGACAGGTGTAGGTGCATTGTTGCTGAAAGTTTTCAAATTCACAGTATGTGATGGGGAATGTTCCAATAGAGCAGAGCACTCGCTATTACTCATATAACTAGGGTTATAGGATAACCTTCGTTCAAGACCGCTCACAACCGGACGTGATCGTCTGAATGGCTTGCCAAATGACGTTTGCTGGATGTTTCGTCTTCTAACTCGAGACCCGAAGCACGCAATAGGTTAAGTGGTGTGACGATTGAAAGGCGGCAAATTCAACTTTCCAACAATGTATTGGTTTATTGGCGGAAATGCAGCCCGGAGCCGAGAGACGAGAGCAAAAGCTGCGACGTGTGATAAAATGCGTAATTCTTTTTAAGGTTTCGTTTTTGTGACAGTGATCCTGCTTGACCCCTGAGAGGAGGAGGTAGGATGACTTCAGGAGGTAGGATGACTTCAGGAGGTAGGATGACTTCTAGGCTTGGGCGGTGTGACGGTATTACGGTATACCAGGGTATTTCGAGATCCCGCCGGTATGATTCTCAATACCGTGACGTCACATACTGCTATTACACTGAGTTGATTGTAGTGCACAGCATGCGCTAGCAGAGGGTTACGTGGCTACCGTTCTGAGAGCTAACGTTGATACCTGGATGGTGCTGGCTAACTGGCTACCGTTCTGAGAGCTAACGTTGATACCTGGATGGTGCAGGCTAACTGGCTATTGTTCTGAGAGCTAACGTTGATACCTGGATGGTGCTGGCTAACTGGCTACCGTTCTGAGAGCTAACGTTGATACCTGGATGGTGCGCGCTAACTGGCTACCGTTCTGAGAGCTAACGTTGATACCTGGATGGTGCGCGCTAACTGGCTACCGTTCTGAGAGCTAACGTTGATACCTGGATGGTGCTGGCTAACTGGCTACCGTTCTGAGAGCTAACGTTGATACCTGGATGGTGCGCGCTAACTGGCTACCGTTCTGAGAGCTAACGTTGATACCTGGATGGTGCTGGCTAACTGGCTACCGTTCTGAGAGCTAACGTTGATACCTGGATGGTGCTGGCTAACTGGCTACCGTTCTGAGAGCTAACGTTGATACCTGGATGGTGCTGGCTAACTGGCTACCGTTCTGAGAGCTAACGTTGATACCTGGATGGTGCAGGCTAACTGGCTACCGTTCTGAGAGCTAACGTTGATACCTGGATGGTGCGCGCTAACTGGCTACCGTTCTGAGAGCTAACGTTGATACCTGGATGGTGCGCGCTAACTGGCTACCGTTCTGAGAGCTAACGTTGATACCTGGATGGTGCTGGCTAACTGGCTACCGTTCTGAGAGCTAACGTTGATACCTGGATGGTGCGCGCTAACTGGCTACCGTTCTGAGAGCTAACGTTGATACCTGGATGGTGCTGGCTAACTGGCTACCGTTCTGAGAGCTAACGTTGATACCTGGATGGTGCTGGCTAACTGGCTACCGTTCTGAGAGCTAACGTTGATACCTGGATGGTGCTGGCTAACTGGCTACCGTTCTGAGAGCTAACGTTGATACCTGGATGGTGCAGGCTAACTGGCTACCGTTCTGAGAGCTAACGTTGATACCTGGATGGTGCTGGCTAACTGGCTACCGTTCTGAGAGCTAACGTTGATACCTGGATGGTGCGCGCTAACTGGCTACCGTTCTGAGAGCTAACGTTGATACCTGGATGGTGCTGGCTAACTGGCTACCGTTCTGAGAGCTAACGTTGATACCTGGATGGTGCTGGCTAACTAGCTACCGTCCCGGAAGCTCACGTTGATACCTGGATGGTGCTAACTAACTAGCTACTGTCCCGGGAGCTCACGTTGATACCTGGATGGTGCTAACTAACTAGCTACCGTCCCGGGAGCTCACGTTGATACCTGGATGGTGCTAACTAACTAGCTACCGTCCTGGGAGCTCACATTGATACCTGGATGGTGCTAACTAACTAGCTACCGTCCCGGGAGTTCACGTTGATACCTGGATGGTGCTAACTAACTATACCTTCATATCTTGTGACCGGTAGACTAGAGCAGCTAGTCACAGCAGTAGCAATGACGTTAACGTTACTTGACGATTCACTCCACGTTTGCAGAATGTGTTCAGTAAACAAAATGTTCAGTTGCTATCGCATGCACTTATCTGTGTCTGGGAGTGTTGCATTTATAAAAAAAAAATTGGACTTTATGGTGTTTTTGTTTTGTTCTTGACTTATTATGATGTTTCTTCCTGACTTGTTTAAAGAAGACGTGTGCGGCCCATGGGGACATTAACGTGTGTTGTCGGGCCTTACAAATAACAAATTTGATTTGATTTGATTTGCAGTGGTCGTTGCATAGTGTTTAATTGTACTGAGTTTTTCTCCACTTGCTCACGGACCTTGCCATATAGTTTGGGCATTTCAATTTGGCTAAGGAAGCTGAGAGGAGACTTGCTTTAGCGCAGAAACAGGCTAACGTTAGCCGCTAAGCTAACGTTCTAACGTGACTCTGCGGCACCAGTTCCATTAGTGAGGAAAGGGGGGGGTTATGTTGACGAGGCTTGACAACAGAGGTTCAAAGAGAACTTCACATTTATTGTCTATTAGTTTCTTTATATCGCTTTATCCATCGGGCTGCTCTCGTTTCCAACTCTTGTGTGTTGACAATGACATCCTGGTGTGACATCATCAACTACGGCAACTTAGGACGCTCTAACCTCAAACTCAAACATATTACATCAACCTCTCTCGCTCTCTCTCTACGTTGTCAAACAAGTATGTACACTAAAGTTAAGTTATGTGGGAGTTTTATTGTGTTTGAGTTGTTTGAGGGAAAGAAACCTCCTATCCTGCAGTCGTTTTTATTTTCACTTTGGGCCGCTTGATTTTATTGTATTTCATGAAAAAAAGTGTTTTTCAGAGATGGAAGTAACTTGAGAAAAGGTTTTGCATTTTTCTATTGCAGTTTTGCACAATAAATGTTCTTAAAATACCTCTGTACTATGTGAAATATGTCCTAGTAGTAATACAAGAGTACAGTAATAGCTGCCAGTGTGTTACCCCTTCAGAAGCATTTATATAGACATTTTAAGATAAATGAATATAATGTGATATATACTGTTACCATCTATGCTTCAATGATACCGTGATATACATTTTAGACCATACCGTCCAGTCCTAATAGCAGCATGTGGGAGGGGGGGGGGGGGGGGGGTACAGGTAGTGGAAGACATACAGGTACAGGTCACAGAATTATAGTACAGTGGATGCGCATATGGGCAACAAGGTACGAGATGAGGGTATGTATGCCCTCTCAATTATTTTGCCCTACAATAAATATAGTTACAATATATAATCTAATAATTGAAATCTAATCTAATATATAATCTAAAAAAACGAAATGCTAGAATGCTAAATATATGCAATATATAATCTAATAATCCAAAAGTCTAAATCTAATCTAATATATCATCTATAAATGCTAAACTGCAAAATTCTAAATATGATCTGATGAAGTATACAGTATTCACATTAGGTGCGGTATGCATAAGGTAAGTATATTGTCCTTTTAGGGGGGGGGTCATCTACTAGGTTCCTAGTATAGTAGTTGGATGTCTGGCAGCAGTCCCTGCCCACTGTTGTGGAGCCTGATGGCCGCTGGTATTAAGGACTGGGGGGGGTATGAGTGTCGGGGGGGTATGAGTCTGTGGCTGAACGTGCTTCTCATCTTGACTAGCTCATCATAGAGGGGGTGGGAGGGATTCTCCAGGTTAGCAGCCAACTTTCTTCTCATCCCCCTCTCTGCCACCACCTCTAGTCTGACCAGCTCGACTCCCACCACGGAGCTAGCCTTCCTCACCAGCTTGTTCAGTTTGTTGGTGTCCCTAGAGTTGATGTAGCCCCCCCCCCCCCCCCCCCCGCCCCCCCCAGCTTGCCACAGCATAGAAGAGGACGCTGGCCACTACAGACTGGTAGAATGACTGCAGCAGTCTATTGCAAACATTGAAGAACCTGAGTCTCCTCAGGAAGAACAGCCTGCTCTGTCCCTTCCTGTAGAGGGCCTCTGTGTTGTCCGACCAGTCCAGTTTATTGTTCAGGTGTACCCCAAGGAACTTATATGACTCCACCACCTCCACCTCATCCCCTCGGATGGTGATGGGAACCGGGGGGGGCGTCTTCTTGCCCCTCTGGAAGTCCACCACCAGCTCCTTGGTTTTACTGGTGTTGAGTTGGAGGTGGTTGCTGTCACTCCACCCCACAAAGCTCTTTACCAGGGCTCTATACTCCTCCTCATCGTCGTCAGTAATGTAGCTTACGCTGGAGGAGTCATCAGAGATGGCACCCGCTTGAGTTGTGGCAGAAGTCTGAGGTATAGAGGGTGAAGAGGAAGGTGACAGCACAGTTCCTTGGGGGGCGCCGGTGTTCCTCACCAGTACGTCAGACTGACTGTCCTGTAGTCTGACGTACTGCGGTCTGTCAGTGAGGTAGTCCTTGATCCAGGCCACCAAGCCGTGCTCCAGCTGCATCACAGAGAGCTTCTCCGCTAGCAGTGATGGCTGAATGGTGTTGAAGGCACTGGAGAAGACGAAAAACATAATCCTCACTGAGCTGCGCGGCTTCTCCAGGTGTGTGTACGCTCTGTGGAGCATGTAGATGAAGGCGTCCTCCACCCCGATGTTTGCCTGGTATGCAAACTGCAGGGGGTCGAGGGAGTCATGCACCAGCAGCTTGAGGTGTCTCAGGACCAGTCTCTCGAACGTCGTATTCAATGTATTAGCCAGGTATTAACTATATAATGTCTTTATCTATAGACTCATAACATATAAGCCAGGTATTAACTATATAATGTATTTATCTATAGACCCTACTAAGTGTGTCTGACTCTTACCACCACAGACTACAATGTATAACAACGTATATCATGACGTATGACGTATATCATGCCAGTTATGGTACCTTGTGTATACTGCACCTGTGTATACTGTTTACTATACATGACTCATAGTATATATTCAGATTTTAATTCTTTATTGCCCAATTCATTAATTAAGATTATGCATCTTGGTCATAATTCAAACAAACATGCACACTTCTAATGACTGCATTGTTGATAGAAAATAGCTTTGAAATTGACACAACAAACTAGAATGAATGAAAGAGCTTGGATCCAAGCTCTCAATACTGAATTGACTCAGTTTGGGTCTCAAGATGAGAACATTTACAAGCTCTGCTCTGTTTCTCCAGTGATCAACAATGGTGTCACATCAACTCATCACCATTCTGGATGACTTGAAGAAGGAGGAGCTGAAGAAGTTCATGTTTTATTTGAAGGATAAAGGGCATGGCTACATTCCCATCCCAGAGAACGCTATCAGACTGGGTATGATGGAGGTGATGGTGAAGACCTATGGTCCTGATGGAGCTCTGAAGACTACAGAGGAGATACTGAAGCTGGTTGGCAGGAATGATCTGGTGGCAGATCTACAAACAGGTATTCTTGTCAGCCTGTCTAGATGAGTTCCAGCTGTCTTCTCTGTTCTGTGTAGATGTGTTCCAGCTGTCTCCTCTGTTCTGTGTAGATGTGTTCCAGCTGTCTTCTCTGTTCTGTGTAGATGTGTTCCAGCTGTCTTCTCTGTTCTGTGTAGATGTGTTCCAGCTGTCTTCTCTGTTCTGTGTAGATGTGTTCCAGCTGTCCTCTCTGTTCTGTGTAGATGTGTTCCAGCTGTCTTCTCTGTTCTGTGTAGATGTGTTCCAGCTGTCTTCTCTGTTCTGTGTAGATGTGTTCCAGTTGTCTTCTCTGTTCTGTGTAGATGTGTTCCAGCTGTCTTCTCTGTTCTGTGTAGATGTGTTCCAGCTGTCTTCTCTGTTCTGTGTAGATGTGTTCCATCTGTCTTCTCTGTTCTGTGTAGATGTGTTCCAGCTGTCTTCTCTGTTCTGTGTAGATGTGTTCCAGCTGTCTTCTCTGTTCTGTCTAGATGTGTTCCAGCTGTCTTCTCTGTTCTGTGTAGATGTGTTCCAGCTGTCTTCTCTGTTCTGTGTAGATGTGTTCCAGCTGTCTTCTCTGTTCTGTGTAGATGTGTTCTTACTTATTTTGTCTTATTTGTTCTCCAGCAGTCAGGGATGAGACAGGATCAACCTCCAAAGCATCTGGACCCATTGAAACTGGTAAATTAAATATGAATTCTAAATGAATTGATCCTGATGTAGAGTAGGTGGAGAGACTCTAGTGGTGATTGATTTTTGTAAATGATCTGTCTGCTGAATAAAAGTGGCCATTTCTGCCTGACATCAGAAAAGAAACTGGATGAGTTTGACCTGGAGAAATATTCTGCATCAGAGGAGGGTCGAAGACTGCTGCCAATGGTCAAAGCCTGCAGTACAGCTGTGCAAGTATTCTGTCTAGATAATTAACAGCTCTGTAAGTGTTCTGTCATATTTAGATAATGAATTGTTCTGTCTAGATAATATCTAGATAATTAACAGCTCGGTAAGTGTTCTGTAATATCTAGATCATTTAGTGTTCTGTCTAGATAATATGTAGAAAATGAAGTGTTCTGTCTAGATACTATCTATTCTAGATAATTAGGTGTGCTGTCTAGATAATGTCTAGGTAATATTCCCTTGATTCAATTCTGAAAGTAATTTCTGAAAAAAATGCTCTGAAGATGCTCTGTAATGTAATGTTAAATAGCGACCTCTAGGAAAAAAGCCCTGTTTGGTATTGTACTTTGTTTACATTTTTTGTTTTGGTCTAATGTGTGGGTTGGAGTTTAGTAACTTATTATACATGAATTTCTCAAGACCTCTTCTCCGGAGGCTGAGGTTTGACCAGTAATATCAACCCCTCCCCCTATCCCCACTCAACTCCATCTATATAGGTAGAACAAGTTTGAGAGGTGTAGCAGGTAGATATATACAGGTAGAACAAGTTTGAGAGGTGTAGCAGGTAGATATATAGGTAGAACAAGGTTAAGAGGTGTAGCAGGTAGATATATACAGGTAGAACAAGTTTAAGAGGTGTAGCAGGTAGATATATACAGGTAGAACAAGGTTAAGAGGTGTAGCAGGTAGATATATACAGGTAGAACAAGGTTAAGAGGTGTAGCAGGTAGATATATACAGGTAGAACAAGGTTAAGAGGTGTAGCAGGTAGATATATACAGGTAGAACAAGGTTAAGAGGTCTAGCAGGTATATATACAGGTAGAACAAGGTTAAGAGGTGTATCAGGTAGATATATATATAGGTAGAACAAGTTTAAGAGGTGTAGCAGGTATATATACAGGTAGAACAAGTTTAAGAGGTGTAGCAGGTATATATATATATATACGTAGAACAAGTTTAAGAGGTGTAGCAGGTATATATACAGGTAGAACAAGTTTAAGAGGTGTAGCAGGTATATATATATTGTAACAAAGGTAGCAGACAGGGGTAGGTGGAAGGTGCAATATGGTTGTACAAATAATCAAACACAGTCAAACAGCTTTAGCTCCCCGCTGGACAATGGCCAGGGGCATTTATTTAAACAAAACAGAAATTTAAGAAACAAACAAAAATCATACTGGCTCCCAGTGAAGCACCGAATTGTTTTTGCTATAGTCCAGTCTTTAACTAGGCCGGGCCGCTGTCCGGCTTACCGGCTGTTTAACTCACGGTTTGGTTGTCTCCCCACAGCTCTCCCACTCTCCATTCCAAGACACACACTGATGTTCTTGGTCTGTCCTCTTTGAGAGGCATGCTGATTGCTAATTGAAAGACAGCTGTGTGTGTGTGTCTGCATGTGTGCAGCTGTCAGTCTTCTTCTCTCCATTGGGCGGAGCCAACAGGCAGAAACATAGCATCCATTGATCACCATTCCCCTCAGCCCCTTACATACCCCCCCCCCCTTCAGTCCCTGCTTGGGAGAGGCAAATAAGGTCCAGAGGGCATCCCTCCGGGACAGGGCGTCTGCATTCCCGTGTTTGGCTCCCGACCTGTGGATCACAGAGAAGTCAAACTCTTGCAAGGAAAGAAACCATCTACCGACTCGAGCATTAGTCTCCTTCTTTTTGGACATCCAGACTAGGGGTGCATGGTCAGATACGAGAGAGAAATGTCGGCCCACCAGATAATATCTGAGACGCTCCAGTGCCCACTTGATAGCCAGTCCTTCCTTCTCTACCGTAGCATATCCTTGCTCCCTTTGGTTCAGCTTCCTACTGATGTAGAGTACTGGATGTTCCTCACCTCGTATCTCTTGAGAGAGTACGGCTCCTACTCCCACCTCTTGACGCATCCGTTTGCACGATCATCTCCTGTGTGAAATCCGGGGTGACCAGAACGGGCCGTGCACAAAGTGCCTCTCTGAGACCCTGGAACGCCTTCTCTGCCCCTTCCGTCCATTCCACCATGAGGGGCTTGGTGGCTTTGGTTAGGTCTGTGAGGGGAGCAGCTATAGAGGAGTAGTTAGGGATGAAACGAGAGTAATAGGAGGTAAGTCCCAGGAATGTCTTTACCTGTCTCTTAGTTGCTGGTCGGGGCCACTCTTCAATAGACTGAACCTTATGCTCCTGTGGTTTCACATTTCCTCGTCCGATGGTGAAACCCAGGTATTCAGCCTCCTCCAAACCAAGCTTGCACTTCTTTGGATTGGCTGTTAAACCTGCTTTGCGGAGAGCCTCCAATACCGCGGCAAGCCTGTCCAAGTGGCTCTCCCAGTCCTCACTGTGGATTACCACATCATCCAGATATGCAGCTGCATACTCATGGTGAGGTCTCAACACTTTGTCCATTAGCCTTTGGAAGGTGGCTGGGGCTCCATGCAGGCCAAAGGGCAACACAGTGTATTGGTACAGCCCTGTGGGGGTAGCAAACGCAGTCTTCTCCCTGGAGTCAGCCGCTAGAGGCACCTGCCAATACCCCTTGGTTAGATCCAGGGTGCTGATGTACCGGGCCTCCCCCAGCCGGTCAATCAGCTCGTCAACCCTAGGCATGGGATAGGCATCAAATTTAGATATTTCATTAAGCTTCCGAAAATCATTACAGAACCTTTTTGTGTTGTCTGGCTTAGGGACCAGGACGATCGGGCTAGCCCATTCACTATAGGACTCCTCTATGATGCCCAGTGTCAGCATCTTCTTGACCTCTTCTTCAATGATGACCTTCGTGGCTTCTGGGGTTCTGTAAGGCCGCATTTTCACCTTCCGACCCGGCTCTGTCTGGATGTGGTGTTCCACCAGGGTGGTCTGGCCTGGTACACTGGAGAACACACCTGAGGCTCTCTGCACCAATTCCTTCATCTGCTGCAGCTGCATTTTTGAGAGCCCTGGCCCATACGCGTTTTCCTTAATGATAAGCAAGCAGTGCAAAAATGCTTCCGCATTCGTCACCGCACGCCAGTGCGGTAAAGCGCCCTTCTTTTCAGGCCCCGCTTAGACAAATGCTACCGTGCGTGCACCGGCGGCGGCGTGCTCGCTCAGGTGCGTGCGTGCGCCGGCGTGCTCGCGCGAGGTGCCCGCGCATGCGCATGAGATCCCGCCTTGGTTCGACACGAGCGGAGCTCAATATATATAAGTCACCGCCCCTTATTCAGTATCTAGAAATAGCTCAATTGGCAAGGCCACATGGCTGTGGATCCTATGGCTCGTTTGCTGGCGAGTTCGAATCCCATCGAAAATATTTTTTAACGTGATTTTTTTTTAACGTGTATTCTTTCGCCGGTTAAGGTTAGGCATGGTTAAGGTTAAGGTTAAGGTTAGGCATTGTTTCGGAGTTGGTTAAGGTTAGAACGGTTAAGTTTAGGCGCTGTTAAGGAGCTGGTTAAGGTTAGAGTTTGTCAAAGAGAATGGCAATATAATTTCTATGGTTAAGGTTAGGCATGGTTAAGGTTAAGGTTAAGGTTAGGCATTGTTTCGGAGTTGGTTAAGGTTAGAACGGTTAAGTTTAGGCGCTGTTAAGGAGCTGGTTAAGGTTAGAGTTTGTCAAAGAGAATGGCAATAGACAGCCTATTTCCGCGCGACCTGGGCGCTGGGCGGCGGAAAATTAAAGGCGCATTACTGCACGCCACTACGGTACATTTTTGCACTGCTTGCTTGTCATAAAGCTACACGCGGCCCATACGTCACCTCGACACCTTCATCCCTTGGTGAGGAGTAAGGGAAGACACAAGGAGAAACACAAGATACCAGCACATCTCTGGCATACCACATCTTAAGCAGGTTGACATGATAGATTTGAATAGGCTTTCGGCGTCCTGGCTGGCGCACTTTGTAGTTAACTGGGCCTACCCTTTCGGCCACCTCATATGGTCCGTGCCAGGAGGCCAGAAACTTGTGGTCAGTGGTGGGTACCAGTACCAACACTTTGTCCCCAGGTTGGAACTCACATGGCTGTGCACCCCTATTATAGACCCGTCTTTGGGCTTCCTGGGCTTGTGACATATGTTCCCTTACCATTGGCCACAGTACCTTCATGCGGTCCCGCATCACCTCCACATGTTCCACCAGGCTGCGATGTGGGCTGGGCTGCTCCTCCCAGGCCTCTCTAGCCACATCAAGTAGGCCCCTTGGTTGCCTTCCATACAGGAGTTCAAATGGTGAGAATCCTGTAGATGCCTGTGGTACTTCTCTAATGGAAAACATGAGGTAAGGCAGCAACTGATCCCAGTCGCTGCCATCCTTATCAACCACTTTCCGGAGCATGGACTTCAGGGTCTTGTTAAATCTTTCGACCAAACCATCCGTTTGTGGGTGGTATACTGAAGTTCTAATTTGTTTTACCTTGAGGAGCCGACACATGTCCTTCATGATCCTAGACATAAAGGGGGTCCCTTGGTCCGTAAGTATCTCTCCGGGTATCCCAACTCTGCTGAACATCTGGAGCAGCTCCCGTGCAATGCCCTTCGTTGTCATGTTCCGGAGAGGAATGGCCTCAGGATACCTGGTGGCATAGTCAAGGACAACAAGGATATATTGGTGTCCCCTTGCAGATTTCACTAGCGGTCCCACTAGGTCCATGGCAATCCTATCAAAGGGCACCTCAATAATCGGCAGTGGTATCAGTGGATTTTTGAAGTGGGGTTTTGGTGCCATCTTTTGACATTCTGGGCATGTGCGACAGTAGTCTGTTACCGCTCTTACCACTCCTGGCCAATAGAACCGTCCCCTGATACGGTCTCTGGTCTTCTCGACCCCCAGATGGGCCCAGAGGACATGGCTGTGGGCCAGGTGTAAAACTGTGGACACATACTGTTTGGGCACCACTAGCAAACATCTTTTTTGACGGTCCACCATCTGAGCATAGTAGAGAAGTTGATTTTTTATCAGAAAATGGGGATATGAGAGTTTACTCACCCCGGGAGCCAGTTCCCCTTCTATCTCTTGCACATTGCTCCGAGCATGCAGCAGATTGGGATCCTCCAACTGGGCCGTACCAAACTGTCCTCTCAACCGGGGTAAGGGCTGGGCTCCCTGCACGGCTTCCCCCGAGCTCACTTCATCTGGAAAGGAAGCAAATGGGTTCTCCAACTCCTCTTCTGAGCTGGGCCCTGTGGAGCTCTGGTCATCGTTCTCCGGAGCAACACACACCAGCTTGGAGGCCTCTCCTCCTGGGGAATACACCTTTGGGGAAGTTAGTACACGTTTGCGGTTTGAGGTTACATTACATCGAGTATATTGAGTTCTCTCGCTCACCTTTTTCCTCCGGTATAGTTTCTCATAGAGGGGGCAGTCTCGGCCAACCAGCACCGGGACGGGGAGACAGGGAACCACTCCCACCTTCAGTTCACAGGTACCCTGAGGTGTGGTGAGCTGAACCTTACCCACAGGATATTCCCTGGTATCCCCATGAACACAGGACACAGGTATCGACTCACCAGGTTCCAGCTGGTCAAGGAGATGGGGTTGGACCAGTGAGACTGAACTACCTGAATCCACCAGTGCTCCTGCATCCTTTCCATTTATTTGTACTGGCACCATGTGGGGAGGGGAGCATTCGGTGGCCCAACAGGAGTCCAGTAGGTGGCAAGGCCTCCCTGAGCCTCCACCAGCCGAGGCCGCAGTAGGCATGGATTCATCCCTTGTGGGGCAGTCCCAGGCGAGGTGTCCCACCTCTCCACACTCAAAGCACCTCCTCCTATCCCCAAGCACTGGGAACCGTCTGCGTCTCAGCACCTGGTCTTCTCGCTCTGGTTCTTTTCCTCACACTCGGGCCTTCTCTGGGACTTTCCTGTTTTTCCCAGCCTCTGGTCGCTCAGTCCTTCCTGACTTTAGCAGTTCAATTGTGACCTGGTGGCTTTCAACAAGATTGACCAGATCATCAATCCCGGTTGGGTTACCATGGCTCACCATTTTCTTGGCATCATAGGGTAATGTACGGATAAATTTGTCCATAACCACTCTCTCCAACACACTCACCCCCTCTGGGTCATTAGTCAGCCAGGATTTGCCCAAACGAGCTAGGTCATACAGCTGGGCTCTGGCAGACATCTCTGGGGTGTATTTCCACTCATGAAATCTTTGAGCTCGAGCATGCAGGTTGTAACCATACCTAGCCAAAGTCTCTTTTTTTAGATGGGTATATACCTTAGCTTGTTCAGGGGAGAGGTCAAGATAGGCATGCTGCGCAGGCCCGGTGAGAAAAGGTCCAATGAGATCTGCCCAGGTGTCCTCAGCCCACTTCTCCCTGGTGGCTGTTCGTTCAAATGCCAGAAAATAGGCTTCCACATCATCATTTTCAGTCATCTTGGGGATAAACCTGCTCGGGTTGGGTTGACCCCCAGCTCCACTGTGATGGGTAGGGCCTGGCGCCATACCTTTCTTCATCTCTGCATACATGAGAGCATTCGGCTGCCTTTGTTCTGCCAGGAGCTCCCGGTGCATAGTCTTCTGCTCCTCATTGGCCTTTAACAGCTGTATCACCAGGTTCTCCATGCTGTTTTTTTATTTTTATTTTAATTTTTTTAAATCAAGTCTGTTTACTATTTGTCCATGCAGCTTTTAACAGTGTTTGATTATTGTAAAAACATATTGCAATGCCCGCATTCTCCACCAGTGTAACAAAGGTAGCAGACAGGGGTAGGTGGAAGGTGCAATATGGTTGTACAAATAATCAAACACACAGTCAAACAGCTTTTTGCTCCCCGCTGGACAATGGCCAGGGGCATTTATTTTAACAAAACAGAAATTTAAGAAACAAACAAATCATACTGGCTCCCAGTGAAGCACCGAATTGTCTTTGCTATAGTCCAGTCTTTAACTAGGCCTGGCCGCTGTCCGGCTTACCGGCTGTTTAACTCACGGTTTGGTTGTCTCCCCACAGCTCTCCCACTCTCCATTCCAACACACACACTGATGTTCTTGGTCTGTCCTCTTTGAGAGGCATGCTGATTGCTAATTGAAAGACAGCTGTGTGTGTGTGTCTGCATGTGTGCAGCTGTCAGTCTTCTCTCCATTGGGGGGAGCCAACAGGCAGGAACATAGCATCCATTGATCACCATTCCCCTCAGC
This sequence comes from Notolepis coatsorum, assembly GCF_963971535.1. NCBI lineage: Eukaryota > Metazoa > Chordata > Actinopteri > Aulopiformes > Paralepididae > Notolepis > Notolepis coatsorum. Next base: position 294,494 of record NW_028171072.1, on the reverse strand, counting down.
CCCTTACAATATATATAGGTAGAACAAGTTTAAGAGGTGTAGCAGGTAGATATACAGGTAGAACAAGTTTAAGAGGTGTAGCAGGTAGATATATAGGTAGAACAAGGTTAAGAGGTGTAGCAGGTAGTTATATAGCGTACTTGCATCGCGTCCCACTCTTGCCATACCGAGATATACCTCATCTCATGTACCTACTGTACTCCATCAACAAATAAAAACAAATACACCCAGCACCTATCAGGCCCCGCCCCTACTGCCGTACTCTATAAAGTACTGGGCGTGGCCACCACTCACTCTTTCTCTATTTTCGTTTCCATCATAGCGGATGCAAGTCGCCCTATGCAACTAGTGAAAAGTTTAGATAATATTGAAGTACTTACGGAGATTTGCTTACCCCTGGAATCTTCGGGGTATGTTCCAACGACACCTCGGGTCTATTCTGATGTTCCCTTGTCTTGTGGCAGCAGATCGAGGAACAGCATGCGAGGTTGGCTATCGAGCCGGCTCGCACACAGGTGAGCCCTCTGTCATCAGGCATTGATGCTAGTGTTAGTAATGCTGGGTTGTTTTGTTACACAACCATGTTGTGTGTCGGCGCCAGGGGCGGGATGGTTTGGTGAACGTTCCACTGAAGTGGACGGTTCCAAGCGATCCTGGAGCGTGCTGCTAAACACTAATGCTAATGCAAAATGCTAATGCTAATGCTGAATGCTAACACTACTGCTGAAATGCTGGACACTGTTCTAATGCCCCGCCGTGGGATGTTGCCGCTTTTCCCTCGTCTTAAACCGGTTCATTGATGAAGGTCAGTCGGTAGCTAATGTGGGGGTTTTGCTGAGTCCTATTTTACCCTTTTTACGGGTAAATGGGTTGACAACAGGGTACAGAGCGGGTGTGCCGTTGCTAGGTAGCCTAGCCAGGTAGCATTAATCCTGTGCCTCGGCGGGGTTTGAACGGTGTCCCACCCGGAAGCCGATGCTTGAGAGCGAGTCGGCTCGGCAGGTGGCAGTAAAGCTATACTGCTGCAGGATGGAATTTAGCGGCGGCCAGTTTTGTGGCTCAGCTGACTCTTTCTGTCCACATTTAGCGTTGAACGCTATGCTATAGTGGGGCTACTGTTTTGTTCTGTCTCTCTGCTACGGGAATGTCTGGCTATGCTACAGTTTTCCCTCCTCCCAACCATTTATGCTGACGGTCAATCGGTGTCTACTGGGGGAGTAGTGCGGGGGGGGGCTTTGTTTACCTTCATGGGTAAATGGGCTAAGGTCTAGGGCTGGTGTGCTGTTGTGAATATTATGAATGAATGCGGGACTGGTTCTCTCTGGTCCGCCTCCCCTTAACGTTGTGTACATGGGCTTGCCCATTCTACAGTATGTTCGTGGTGTTAGTTCATTTATTCATTAACCCCTTCATGGTGCACACCACAGTGGAGGTTATACAACCACCACTAGTGCTCCGTGTTAACATCAGTCCTTTGCTTTTGACATGTTGAAACAGTGCCCCGCCCGGCCGACGCCATGAGGTGGGTCGGCCTGGCGAGTGGCTGGTGGGCTGCTAAAGCCTGTACCGCCACGGTATGGAATTGGCAGCGATTGGAACTGTGTTCGAATTGCTGTTTTTTCTATCAACAAATGGTGTCTGGTGGCGGGGCCTTGAGGGCCAGCCGATGTCGACACATCGCGCGAGGTTGTTGACGTTATTAGCTTTGACCTAGCCGCAAGCCAGGCCGTTTATTGCTTATTCCCAGAGGAAGAGTACGCCCGAGTGCTTCCGCGTTTTCCCTGATTGGCTGCAGAGCTTGCGGCATTATGTAGCCGTAATCCCCGATGATTTTCATTCGACGCTTAGTCGAATCCCTTAAATTTTTTTTTTTTTTTTTTAACATGTATTCTTTCGCCGGTTAAGGTTAGGCATGGTTAAGGTTAAGGTTAAGGTTAGGCATTGTTTCGGAGTTGGTTAAGGTTAGAAGGGTTAAGTTTAGGCGCTGTTAAGGAGCTGGTTAAGGTTAGAGTTTGTCTTAGAGAATGGCAATATTCTTTCGGAGTTGGTTAGGTTAAGGTTAAGGTTAGGCATTGTTTCGGAGTTGGTTAAGGTTAGAAGGGTTAAGTTTAGGCGCTGTTAAGGAGCTGGTTAAGGTTAGAGTTTGTCTTAGAGAATGGCAATATACTCTCTCGCGCTGCCGTGGTCACATGGGCGTCATGGCCAATCATAGAAAACGCGGAAGCACGCAACCTACTCTTCCGCTGGGAATAAGCTACACGCAGCCAGGCCAGGTATCAAGTTGGTGCCTCCCACTCCCGCGAGATCGGCAGTGGTCTGAAACGAAGAGGCGCGCGTGATTTAGGTGGTAGTAATATCACTGCAGGGCTACGGTGTGTAGGAACCCATGGGGTCCTCACACCTTGCATGTCCGGCTACAGAACAACTCCTCAGCATGTTCTGGAGGGGTGTTCAGTGGGGGGGCTTTTGTCACCTGGATTGATGTCAGCTTCCCCCGTATCAAACCGGCCCTTTCTGTCGGGGTCCCCCCTTGGGTGCGATTGCCTCGTGGGTAGTGTCAGCTTCCGACCCGACTCCACGGAACGCTCTGCTCGCACGGGTCCAGTGTTGGCTACGCACAGCGGGTGGGAGCGGGCCGCCTATCTACACATCACATATGGCTACAGCAGTACCATATGTCGAAGTGGATGGAGAGAACGCTGAGGCGGGGACTTGTATTTACACAACCCCACCCGTTTTCGGGTTTGGTACAGACCCTATTGTCAGGGTCACCAGCAGTGACAGCTCTGGTCGACGAGGTCTGATCTCTGTGGACGAAGCAAGCCATCGTCGTGGCGTTTTCCTCCCGGTGTTCTCTGGTGCCTGAGAAATCGGGAAGGGGGGTGTCAGACCCATGTTGGACCTGTCCCATGGGAAGGTTCAGCATTTTTTGGATCGTCTCCTACCTGTTGAACACTGTCAGGTGGGGGTCTGGTTCTCCTCCATAGACCTGTAGGATGCGTATTCGCATCCCCGATCTTCCATCCTAGGGCTTACCTACGCTTCCTTTGCAGGGTTAGTGTATGAGTACCAGAGGCTGCCGTTCGGCTTTTCTCTGGCTCCCCGCATCTTCACCAAGTGCCTTTTCTCTGCCTCTCCCCATCAAGCAGAGCTTGAGCCTCCACAGCTTCAAGAGAAGCGTCAGGAAGTGGCTCATGGACAGAATAGAAGAATAGCCCCCTATAGTTTGAATGGGTTTCCAATCAGTTTTTAGTTATTGTGGGGTATACAATTTTAGCAATAGGTTAGTCTTTTAATGTTTTAAATGTATGAGTTTTGTGTTATTGTCAGTTTTTAGTTATTGTGGGGTATACAATTTTAGCGTTAGGGTAGTCTTATAATGTTTTAAATGTATGAGTGTTGTGTTATTGTCGTGTTTTTTTGTTGTGGCCTAACAGCCCTGGGACCATGACGGAAATAAGGGTTTTACTCTTTCTCATGTTATCCTTTGGATCCTTGTTGTGTGTTTTTAATCCATCAATAAAATAAAATCAAAATAAAATCAAATCAAAATCAAGTGCGTGGAGGCCGCACTGGGGCCTCTGCGTCGTCAGGGGTTTTACGAAGTGTGTTCTGCCCTGACGACGTTCTGGTCCTTGACGGTCAAGGTGGATCGTCAGGTCTCGTACCAGGCAGGTTCCTACCAGCCTGGGGTTTCCTGTAGACTGGAAGTAGAGTAGTCCTCTTCCCAGTCAACGGTTGGAGTGCTATGGGCATCCCTCTCAGAGCGTGTTGTCGACACGCTCGGGAGGTTCCGTCCTAGGACGGTTACGGCGCTGTCCGTGATACGCCTGCTCGGTATGATGGCATCTGCTCATTCCGTGGTCCCTCTTGGCCTCCTCCTCACCCCAGGAGGGGGTTACGGAGGTGGGTTTTCCAGTATGGAAATAGACCCGGTGAGAGGCAAGTGGAAGCGGCTAAGGTTCCCGTGTCAGTACTGGGGGACCTCGCCCCTGGGGGGGGGGTCCTCACCAGGGGGGTCCCCATGGGCAGTAGGCTGTCACACGTCATGTTTTTCACCGACGCCTCCCTCGCTGGAGACGCGTCAGGCCAACGCAGTAGGGGGCAGCTGGCCATGCTGCCCGGTCTGCGCTACGTTCAATGTGTTGGTATTGAAAGCGGTCCTTCTGGTCCTCAAACGGTGTTGATCAGGACGGACAATACGACGTCAGTGTCGTATATCGACAGACAGGGAGGAGTACGCTCCCCCCGTCTGCACCGGGCGGCGGGCGGCTGGCTATGGGCGTTCTCCATCTGCGCGGCCTGAGGGCTCTCCACATCCCCGGCAGGGTGAATGTGGGTACAGGTGTAATGTCGCGGGGCGGTCCTCATCCTGATGGGTGGGGATTACGTCCGGACTTAGTCAGGCAGGTCTGGGACCGATGCCGTGCCGCCTGGGATTCTTTCCCATCTGTTAGGTCAGTTGTTGGGGCGGGTACGTTGAGGAGCGCAGGTCCTTCATCCTGTTTGCGCCGGACCGGGGCGCAGCTGTGTGGTTCCCGGTCCTGATCCAGCTCTTGGTGAGTCTGGAGAGGATGGATCCTTCTGTGGTTGGTACCATCCGGAACGCGCATGCTCCTTCCACTATCGCGGGTTACGCGGGTAAGTGGCGTATTTTCCAAGAGTGGTGTATGGCCACCCTCTTGTGAAGCGTTTCCTGCTTGGCGTTGACGCCTTAAGCCGGTGAAACGCTCTTTGGCTCCGAGCTGGGATCTTCATTTGGTCCTCGGTCGGTTGTCCTTGGCCCCGTTTGAGCCTCTTGAGCAAGCGCTGTTGGAACGGCTGTCGTTCAAGACTGCGTTCTTGCTGGCCATCACCTCCGCTAAATGCGTGGGTGTGCTTTGTGCTCTCTCGGTACGGCCAGAGTGCCTGTCTTTCGTTCCGATAGCGGTGCCACTCTGCGGCCTAATCCAGCCTTCGTGCCTAAAAATATCCGGAGTGCTTCCGCTCCAGGGATATTATGGTTCAGGCGTTTCATCCGCCTCCTCACGCTAGTGAGTTGGAGGCGGGCCTTCACCTGTCATGTCCGGTCCGGGCTTGGGGGTTACCTCAGCCGTACTCAGGGCCTCAGGGCTACCGTTCAGTTGTCTGTTACGGTGGCTCTCATGCTGGTAAGGCACTGTCGAAACAGCGCCTGTCCCATTGGTTGTGCGAGGGCATTGCCCTCTGCTACACGTTGGCCGGGCTGGCTCCCCCTGGGGGCGTCAGGGCGCACTCCGCTCGTGGGGTGGCGGCCTCTGCCGCTCTGCTGGGTGGGGCCTCGGTGGAGGACATCTGTGCTGCAGCCTCATGGTCCTCCCTGGGTCCCTTCGTAAGGTTTTACCTCATGGACATGACCGGGGGTTTTTGTCTCCCAGGCGGTTCTGAGGTCTGTGGCCTCTCCTGCTTCCCGTCCTTTGGTGGGGTAGCAGGGGTGTGTGGGTATGGGCCACAGTGTGTTGGGTCACACGTGGTTCCACCTGTGCTGTGTGTTCAAGGGGTTCTAGTTCCCTCTTGTTCGCACTCGGGTGGAGTTGACTGCGCCCCCTCTTCATTAGGAAGGATGGGGTGACGGGACTCCCCTTTCCCCTTGATGTGGGCTTACGGGTCCTCAGGGGGTGCATCTGTCGGGCCTCGCGTCCGCTCTACCCCATATCGGGACGCGATGCAAGTACGCTATATAATGATAGGTTATGTATATAACCTAGTTATATGATTACTGGCTAAGCGTCCCGCTCTTAGCGTGCCCTGAGTTCCCTTGGGGAAACTTTTCTTTGGAAACTATTTTTTCCGAGGAAGAGTGAGTGGTGGCCACGCCCAGTACTTTATAGAGTACGGCAGTAGGGGCGGGGCCTGATAGGTGCTGGGTGTATTTGTTTTTATTCGTTGATGGAGTACAGTAGGTACATGAGATGAGGTATATCTCGGTATGGCAAGAGCGGGACGCTTAGCCAGTACTCATATAACTAGGTTATATACATAACCTATCGATATACAGGTAGAACAAGTTTAAGAGGTGTAGCAGGGAGATATATAGGTAGAACAAGGTTAAGAGGTGTAGCAGGTAGATATACTGGTACATATGTTCATATCTAATAGTCTTTAGATGACTAAATATAGATGAATACTTTATATTTGTTATATATATTCTAAAATAAGTATAATTTCACTTCATCTACCTGTCGACATGAAATTCCCAAACGCTGACGGTAAAAAAAGCCTGGATGTCGCGCAAAATGGGGCGTGGCCGAATTTGGTCCCAGACAGAGTGACTGAGATTGGTCTACGTTCCGTTATTTAAAAAAAAAGTACCTGTAGAATAACTGAAGGTTTTTACTGTTTTTTTTTATTATATTATTTTCTTTTTTAACATTATTTAACATTACATTTAAAGTTTAAGAGTAAAAAAACAGGGATGCAGTCTGGGAAAATGTTCGGCTATCATCACGCAACCCAGATCACCAACAGATTAATCTTAACTTTGTTCATAGGACTTACCTGACCCCTAGACGATTGTACCTAATGGGTCTCAGACCTGACTCTCGATGCTCCTTGTGTTCAAACGGTGCTATTGGTACATATATGCATATGTATTGGGAATGCCCTCCTGTTGAGACTTTTGGGAAAATGTTACTACTCAATTATCAGAGATTTTATCTCTGACCATACCGACACTGCCTTCTGTACTGTTGTTGAATGATGTTTCTCAGTTATCAACCTCTGTACATGTAAAGAGACTCATTTTGGCGGGTCTTACAGCTGCCAAAAAGTTGATAGCGTCACGCTGGATTCAACCGGATAAAATGTGCCGGAAGGTATGGATTCTCACCTATCTCGATGTGATTTATCTAGAGTTATCTACTGCGCAAATTTTTTAGGTGTTAATGAAGCCAGCATAGCAGTCTGGGTAGCTGTGGTGGATAAGATAAAGGAACGCATATAAATTTGAAGTTTTCTGGTGTTGAATGAAGTAGTGGATGTATAGCCCACGTTGGGGTCCTGAAGGGGGGGGGGGGGGGGAGAGCGAGCAAGTGCCCATGGTACTGTATTTATTATTTTTATGTCTTTTAGTCTATTTTCATTCTGATTTAATTACTGGACTGTCATTATTGTTATTATTATTTCTGTTATTGTCCTGTGATTTATTGTTGATTATTACTGTTACTGTATTGTTTGTCTTGTTTCATGTAAAAAAAAAAGAGAAAATAAAAAACATTTGTTCAAAAAAAAGAGCAAAAAAACAGAAAGTTGCCATACAGTGAAAGGATATTCTAGGTGTTTTACATGCTATTTAACATTCAAGACAATTAAGCAATGGAATAATCCTGTAATAAAAAGATAATTTCTTATTAAATCAATTTCCAGATTACAACCTTTATTTAATGGTTAATATTTGTATCAAATGTTATTTACTGTATTGTTATGGTATTTACACTTAAAGTAGAAAAACAAAAGTAATCTGTAAAATAATACAGTGCATTTCCCGTGAAAAAAATATTTTTTTACTGTGTAGCTGAGGCTTTATGTAGCATCACCCTTGTGCGTTTATGTTTACCCAACCTGTTCCACCCCACGGGGACGGTACCGACCCCTTTTTGACATTATTATCATATATTAATATTTTTATGAGTGATGCAATAAATTAACGTTTTTAAAATCAAACGTTTTGAAGTATTATTATCACTACTATGTCACAAATACATGTAGAATGTAAAACGTTAGGTTGGCAATAGTTTAGCAATAGGTTAAAAGTGAGTTTATATCATTTTAAGTTTTTATTTTTCACTCGCGTTTTTGACGCGGAAGCGGAAATGGAAATGTTGAACCATGGGAATTGTAGTTTCTTTGCGGCCATTTTGAAGATCGCCTCGCCAGCTATCTGCCAGCGTCGGAATTTCTCAAAACTACACTTCCTGTGGTCCGCTATGGTCGTTCAAAGTTCGGCGTTCTGAATGAATCATATCAATAATTGTTATGATTCGCGATAATAAGCTACAAAAGGTAACGTTTTTGACAAATATTGAAACGCAGTCAGTTTCTCCACACTATTGTAATCATGTAGGAATAATTAGATCTGAAATTAGTTACAAAATGATTACACTGTGGGAGAAATAAAAAAGTACAGTCGATTACATTAAATATCTGTATATGTTATTATGCATGCCTGGTGATACTATATCCAAATTGAACTCGGCCATTTGAAAGATACTATATGTATATATATATAAATGTGCGAATTGGCTATAATAAGGTAATGTATAAGCATATATTCTATATTCTATAATAATATTTCAAATTGCATTGGTCCGGATGGGAGAATTCAGTACTGTATATACAAAACCTTCAATTTTATCATCTTCCCTTTATTAATTTCCTTAGATCTTTTGTACACATGATCTCAAGAGGGTACTGAATTAGCTCAGTGGCAGTTTTTTAAGTTTGGTCATTATTATCATGGTTTTATTCACTGTCAAAGATGAAAAGAAAAATCATAATTCATATTTTCCTTTGTTTCATCAGAATTTAAGCAAGCCTAGTAATAGACACAATATTTCTGACACTGAGAATACATTCATTGAGGTCCATAGATGTTCCTAGATACCAAGAATATGCAAATAGCCCTTGTAGAAGTGGAGCAATATTCCATTTACCTAGGTATACATTTTATGCAGATTTCACCTGGGGTGGAACAGGTTTTAAATGATGGAAATGAATTAAATTAAAATACTTGTCGTTGACTGATTTGAAAGATATTTGAGAATTGTTGGCCTACAGTGTATGTGCGACATTTCATCCAAACTGGATCAGACCTGTAGGAGCTATGGCTGGTACAGACAGACACACAGACAGAACCACAGACAGGAGTGAAAACAATGCTTCCTCTCACTGTGTGCACTGGTGTAATTAATTCATAATTCACACAACCTCATCTTGTTCTGGTTGTTAATAAATCCTTATTTTATTTTTTTATTTTTTTGGTCTTTTTCCCCCTCCATTTTCCTCCGATTTTCTCCCATCCCAATGTTAGTCGTATGCCAATTCCCAGTCCCTTCCTGGTCGCTGCGCACTTACCCCCCACAGTCAGATCATCTGGGAGAGTGGAGGCTACCACGACCACGTGCTTCCTCCGACACACGTCCAGCCAATCACCGCTTCTTTTCACCTGGCAGCGCGGATTCTCATTGAGAGGGCGTAGCGTGTGGGAGGACCACACTATCCCCCTCAAGTCCAATCCGCGCTTAGCAGGCGCCCCGACCGAACTGTAGGAGTCGCTGTTTACAACGACCCGGACCCACCCCGCCAGCTTCTCCCACCCTCTAATACAGCCAATTGTATTAGTGCAGAAGGCCAGCCAAGCTGGTGACAACCCCGGAGCTGTGAGCTGGATTTGAACAGGCGAATCCAGCTCACAGCTCCGGGGCTGGTGACGAACGCAATCTCCGCTCGGCCACCTAACCGCCCTGTTAATAAATCCTTCTTAATATTCATGTACTTTCTCATCCTTTATTTTCCAAGACAATATTATTATAATTTTTTTTATCTTCGTTCTATTTTCTATTTACATTCTATATATTTTCTTTCTGCTGCAGGACAGGAAACTCTGTAAATCAGTTGCTCTACTGAGTGTTAGGGTTAGTTTAAAGGTTGTAATCTGACTACTTTTTACCTGTATAAATGAATAAATAATGAAATATTTCCTGCATGCTGGGTTCATTCTGGTTTCCTTCCCATCCATCTTCATTCAGGCTGAAGGACTGTGAACTCTCAGAGAGATCCTGTGAAGCTCTGGCCTCAGTTCTCAGCTCTACCTCCTCTAGTCTGAGAGAGCTGCACCTGTATAAGAACAACCTGCAGGGTTCAGGAGTGGAGCTGCTCTCTGTTGGACTGAAGAGTCCACACTGTACACTGGAGACTCTCAGGTCAGTATTATATTGAGACACATTTTACTCAAAGAAATTTAACAAAATGTAGAATTGTAAAAAGAAAAAGAAAATAAATGTATATTTGTATATATGAAATGAAGTGATTTTAAAACCCAAAGCTTATAGGTGTATCAACTACATTACAAGGTTCACTCTGTCATTTCCATATTGTAAACTGTTGCCAGAAAGCTGATTACCAGAGCTGAGACTTTGTGTAGCATCACCCTTGTGCGTTTATGGTTACCCTCTTAATATTGATTTCAATGGACAATGGTGGAAATTAATTAAATTAAAATACTTGTCATTGACTGATTTTAAATTTATTTGAGAATTGTTGGCCTACATTATATGTGCAACATTTCATCCAAACTGGATCAGAACTGTAGGAGCTATGGCTGGTACAGACAGACACACAGACAGAATCACAGACAGGAGTGAAAACAATGCTTCCACTCACTGTGTGCACTGGTGTAATTCATTCATAATTCACACAACCTCATCTTGTTCTATGGTAGTTAATAAATCCTTCTTAATATTCATGTACTGTACCTCTCTGGTAAACAAGAATACCCTGAAGACTCTGGCAGGAGCACTCATTCAAGGGTACTACGACTATGCGTGCACCTCATGGTACCAAAGCACCTCAAAGGCGCTTAAAACAAAATTACAAACATCACAAAACAAACTGGTCAGACTACTACTTGACCTTACCCCCAGAACCCACCTCACCCCTGCCCACTTTGACAACCTAGGATGGCTTAGAGTAGACGACAGAGTACAGCAACTTGCAATGGGCCTGGTCTACAAGATACACTATACGACTAAGGTACCCATGTACATGTCAAAATACTTCCCAAAGGTCAGTGAATACCACAACCACTACACCAGAGGAAGCTCAACAAATCATGTTAAACCCAGATTCGGCTCAAACAAGGAACTAAACACGTTTCGCAATTATGCCACATCAATGTGGAACGCCCTACCCAAAGCTGTAAAGGAATGTGAATCCCTACCCACATTCAAAACCGCTCTTAAAGAGCACCTACGGGAGGCTGCAATTCTAAACTGGCCACCGTAAATGCCCAAAACCCCCACCACCTCCTAATAGACAGTCTCCTCCCCACCGTATGGATATTGCTCTCCCACACACCCACCCCCTCCTAATGTACAGTCCCCTCCCCATCATATGTATATACTCTGTCAGGATCTAGGGGTAACAGTACTGTATATTTGAATACCGTTTATGTCACAAATGTATCAGTACTAAATACCTATATGTCCCTATGCCATAAATGTCATGTATGTTGTGTATGTCATAAATGTCTATATGAATTGAAAATGGGGGACCCTGATGGAAACAAGACAAACGTCTTTTTCAGGTCTGCATCCCCTTAACAATTGTGTGTATTGAGCCGTACTGTATTGTACCCATTCTGCAATCTGTTAAATAAAGTTTTCATTCATTCATTCATTCATTCATTCATTCATTCATTCATTCATTCATTCATTCATTCATTCATTCATTCATTCATTCATTCATTCATTCATTCATTCATTCATTCATTCATTCATTCATCCTTTCTTTTCCAAGCAACGTTTAAAAAAAAAAAAAAATGCATCTTCGTTCTATTTTCTATTTACATTTTATATATTTTATTTCTGCTGCAGGACAGGAAACTCTGTAAATCAGTTGTACTACGTACTGAGTATAGGGTTAGTTTAATGACTACCGACTACTTTTTACCTGTATAAATAAATAAATATTTCCTGCATGCTGGGTTCATTCTGGTTTCCATCTTCATTCAGGCTGAAGGGCTGTTTACTCTCAGAGAGATCCTGTGAAGCTCTGGCCTCAGTTCTCAGCTCTACCTCCTCTAGTCTGAGAGAGCTGCACCTGAGTTACAACAACCTGCAGGATTCAGGAGTGGAGCTGCTCTCTGTTGGACTGAAGAGTCCACACTGTAAACTGGAGACTCTTTGGTCAGTATTATATTGAGACACATTTTACTCAAAGAAATTTAACAAAATGTAGAATTGTAAAAAGAAAATAAATGTATATTATTTATATATATGAAGTGATTTTAAAACCCAAAGCTTATATGTGTATCAACTACATTACAAGGTCACTCTGTCATTTCCATATTGTAAACTGTTGCCAAAAAGTTGATTACCAGAGCTGAGGCTTTGTGTAGCATCACCCTTGTGCGTTTATGTTTACTAGGGCTGTCCCCGACTAAGGATTTGGATGGTCGACTATGATTGGCCAAAATTTGCCGTTAGTCGACTATTGGTCGACCAAAAAAAAAGTATAATATTTTTAGAAGAAAAAAAATTAAAAAAATGTTTTGTATCATTCCATTTGGGCTGTGGGGGGTGCTTAATGTCTGAAGGAGTTGACTGAAGGCTTTTTGTCCTCTGCAAAAGCATGCAATTGGTCCACTGATGGATACATCTTGATTTGTCTAGTCTAGTGTGTTCATTAGATGGGTGAAATCCTCTTTCAGTGCCTCTGTGCCTGTTTTAGTGTAGGCAGTTAGCTTCTGGTATGCGTGTCATTAGCGTTAGCCACGCTTCTAGGCCTCTTTTCTTTTGGAAAGAATGATACAAAAATTATTATAAATTATTATTATTTTTTAATTTTATATTTGACTAAGAGGTTGGCCAGTCGACTACGGCTCCTTTCAACCGATTAGTCGACTAATGATGACTAATCGACTAATAGGGGTCAGCCCTAATGTTTACCCTTAATATTGATTTCAATGGACAATGGTGGAAATTAATTAAATTAAAATACTTGTCGTTGATTGATTTTAAACATATTTGAGAATTGTTGGCCTACAGGATATGTGCAACATTTCATCCAAACTGGATCAGAACTGTAGGAGCTATGGCTGGTACAGACAGACACACAGACAGCATCACAGACAGGAGTGAAAACAATGCTTCCTCTCACTGTGTGCACTGGTGTAATTCATTCATAATTCACACAACCTCATCTTGTTCTATGGTTGTTAATAAATCTTTTCTTTTCCAAGACAATTTTCTTCTTTGTTCTATTTTCTATTTACATTCTATATCTTTTATTTCTGCTGCATGACAGGAAACTCTTTAAATCAGTTGTATACTGAGTAGGGTTAGTTTAATGACTACTGACTACTTTTTACCTGTATAAATAAATAAACACTGACATATTTCCTGCATGCTGGGTTCATTCTGGTTTCCTTCCCATCCATCTTCATTCAGGCTGGACAGCTGTTTACTCTCAGAGAGATCCTGTGAAGCTCTGGCCTCAGTTCTCAGCTCTACCTCCTCCAGTCTGAGAGAGCTGCACCTGAGTAAGAACAAGCTGCAGGATTCAGGAGTGGAGCTGCTCTCTGATGGACTGTGTAGTCCACACTGTAAACTGGAGACTCTCTGGTCAGTATTATATTGAGACACATTTTACTCAAGAAATTTAACAAAATGTAGAATTGTAAAAAGAAAAAGAAAATAAATCTATATTTGTATATATGAAATTAAGTGATTTTAAAACCCAAAGCTTATAGGTGTATCAACTACATTACAAGGTCACTCTGTCATTTCCATATTGTAAACTGTTGCCAGACAGCTGATTACCAGAGCTGAGGCTTTGTGTAGCATCACCCTTGTGCATTTATGTTTACCCTTAATATTGATTTCAATGGACAATGGTGGAAATTAATTACATTAAAATACTTGTCATTGACTGATTTTAAACATATTTGAGAATTGTTGGCCTACATTATATGTGCAACATTTCATCCAAACTGGATCAGAACTGTAGGAGCTATGGCTGGTACAGACAGACACACAGACATAATCACAGACAGGAGTGAAAACAATGCTTCCTCTCACTGTGTGCACTGGTGTAATTCATTCATAATTCACACAACCTCATCTTGTTCTATGGTTGTTAATAAATCCTTCTTAATATTCATGTACTTTCTCATCCTTTCTTTTCCAAGACAATATTTTTAATTTTTTTTATTTTTTTTATCTTCGTTCTATTTTCTATTTACATTCTATATATTTTCTTTCTGCTGCAGGACAGGAAACTCTGTAAATCAGTTGTACAACTGAGTATAGGGTTAGTTTAATGATTACTGACTACTTTTTACCTGTATAAATAAATAAATATTTCCTGCATGCTGGGTTCATTCTGGTTTCCTTCCCATCCATCTTCATTCAGGCTGAAGGGCTGTTTACTCTCAGAGAGATCCTGTGAAGCTCTGGCCTCAGTTCTCAGCTCTACCTCCTCTAGTCTGAGAGAGCTGCACCTGAGGAACAACAACCTGCAGGATTCAGGAGTGGAGCTGCTCTCTGTTGGACTGAAGAGTCCACACTGTACACTGGAGACTCTCTGGTCAGTATTATATTGAGACACATTTTACTCAAAGAAATTTAACAAAATGTAGAATTGTAAAAAGAAAAAGAAAATAAATGTATATTTGTATAATATGAAATTAAGTGATTTTAAAACCCAAAGCTAGGTGTATCAACTACATTACAAGGTTCACTGTCATTTCCATTATTGTAAACTGTTGCCAGAAAGCTGATTACCAGAGCTGAGGCTTTGTGTAGCATCACCCTTGTGCGTTTATGTTTACCCTTAATATTGATTTCAATGGACAATGGTGAAAATTAATTAAATTAAAATACTTGTCATTGACTGATTTTAAACATATTTGAGAATTGTTGGCCTACAGCAGTGGTTCTCAACTGGTCTAGCCTCGGGACCCAACATTTTCCTTAGTCATTAAGTTTGACCCAAATTTTTGAACCACTATGATTTATTAAAAAAGAATATTGCAGTAATACACAATCTTTCATGCACTGTTAAAAACATGAAATAAACACAAAAAAGTGCAACAAAAGTGCAACTAGGGCTAAAAACCCAATGAAATAAAATAATAATAAATAATATATGCTTCTTAGCAGATTTCTTAGCTTAACATAACAGACCTATGTTTGGGGGAACTAATGGGATAACTGGGGTTGCAACTAAAGTGCAACTAGGGCTAAAAATCCAATGAAATAAAATAATAATAATAAATAATTATGCTTCCTAGCAGACTTCTTAGCTTAACATAACATACCTACGTTTGGGGGAACTAATGGGATAACTGGGGTTGCAACAAAAGTGCAACTACGGCTGAAAACACAATGAAATAAAATAATAATAATAATAATAATAATAATAATAATAATAATAATAATAATAATAATAATAATAATAATAATAATAATAATAATAATAATAATAATAATAATAATAATAATAATAATAATAATAATAATAATAATAAATAATATATCCTTCTTAGCAGACTTCTTAGCTTAACATCCCAGGGAACTAATGGGATAACTGGGGATGTTGTTTGCTCCTGACAAGAGTCTCAAAGTCTGGGGTGATGGTAGACAAAGCAACTCTGAGGTCATGCTCAATGTCCAATATTTTCCTCTGCTTTGTCTTCAGCTGGACCAGAGCTGAGAAGCCACTTTCACAAAGATAGGTAGTGCAAAAAAAATTACAAAAAAAAAAAAAAATCCTTTTTATTTTTTTATATACACACATCGTGACCCACTCAAAATGGCCCCGCGACCCACCAGTTGAGAAACACTGGCCTACAGGATATGTGCAACATTTCATCCAAACTGGATCAGAACTGTATAGGAGCTATGGCTGGTACAGACAGACACACAGACAGAATCACAGACAGGAGTGAAAACAATGCTTCCTCTCACTGTGTGCACTGGTGTAATTAATTCATAATTCACACAACCTCATCTTGTTCTATGGTTGTTAATAAATCCTTCTTAATATTCATGTACTTTCTCATCCTCTCTTTTCCAAGCAAAGTTTTTTTTATTTTTAAATTTTTTTTCATCTTCGTTCTATTTTCTATTTACATTTTATATATTTTATTTCTGCTGCAGGACAGGAAACTCTGTAAATCAGTTGTACAACTGAGTATAGGGTTAGTTTAATGACTACTGACTACTTTTTATCTGTATAAATAAATAAATATTTCCTGCATGCTGGGTTCATTCTGGTTTCCCATCCATCTTCATTCAGGCTGAAGGACAGTTTACTCTCAGAGAGATCCTGTAAAGCTCTGGCCTCAGTTCTGGCCTCCTCCAGTCTGAGAGAGCTGGACCTGAGTAACAACTACCTGCAGGATTCAGGAGTGGAGCTGCTCTCTGTTGGACTGAAGCGTCCACACTGTACACTGGAGACTCTCAGGTCAGTATTATATTGAGACACATTTTACTCAAAGAAATGTAACAAAATGTAGAATTGTAAAAAGAAAAAGAAAATTAATGTATATTATTTATATATATGAAATGAAGTGATTTGTAAACCCAAACCTTATAGGTGTATCAACTACATTACAAGGTCACTCTGTCACAGTGGCGGCTGGCTGATAGGGGCGCTAGAGCGCCGCCCTCCCTGGTTAAAAGTGAAGAAGAAGAAGATTTTTTTATTTATTTTTTGGTCCCTATAAATAAAATAAACATGTTTAAAATGAATAATATTTACTCATTTTAAGTATGTTTGTGTTTCCAATGCACAATATAACGTTAATATATCAAATATAAATAATTGTTTTCATTAACAGGAAGTGACTCCTTTCCCGCATTTCTCTCGGGCTAGACGCAATAGGCGTCTATTCTTTCCGTAGCCGCATTTCTCTCGGGCTAGACGCAATAGCGCTTACAGTGGGCGTGCACTGGTTTCATTGCGGTATCCGTCACAGCCAATCAGTGCGTAACGCGCTGTGCGTTGAAATATGATGTATTATGATGGAAGCCGGGCGCTTTTCCAAGCAATCTATTATCATCTAAGCAAGCAGCGTCGAGACTTTCCGTAGCCGCATTTCTCGGAGACGCTCTCTGATTGGCCGACGCCAGTATTTTCCGTAGCCGCATTTCTCTGAGACGCTCTCTCTGATTGGCCGACGCCAGATTCTGGTTAGGAAGTTAGTTAGTTAGTTACTCGATGCTGTTGTGTTGTGATGCAGTCACTCTGGACAGTGGATATACATCGACAACAACA
>NW_028171072.1:170460-277278 GCF_963971535.1 Notolepis coatsorum | reverse complement strand
TCTCTCTCTCTCTCTCTCTCTCTCTCTCTCTCTCTCTCTCTCTCTCTCTCTCTCTCTCTCAATTCAATTCAAATGGGCTTTATTGACATGGGAAACATACGTTTACATTGCCAAAGCCAAACAAAACAATCAAACATAAAGCAAAATAAATCAGTACATTACAGACGGAATTTCTTGTACAGTCTTTATGGTGGTTGCATTCCGCTGGATGTCCTTTTCTTGTCACAGCAGCTCACAAATCTTGCTGCTGTGTTTGCACATTCTTGTATTTCTCCCAGTAGGTATGGGAGTTTTGAGTTATTGTCCATGTTTTCAAAGTCTCTTTGGGTGTTTGCAATTTGTGGGAAGTATATGTCTCTGATGTCTTGGTATAGGGGGCAGGTTGTTAAGAAGTGGAGCTCGGTTTCCACCTCTTCTTGTGTGCAGTGGGTGCATAGTCTGTCTTCTCTTGGGAGCCAGGTCTGCCTATGGCGGCCTTTCTCAATGGCTAGGCTGTGCTCGCTGAGTCTGTACCTAGTCAAGGATCTTCTTAGTTTTGGGTCAGTCACGGTGCTCAGGTATTCTGCCACTGTGTACGCTCTGTTTAGGGCCAAATAGCATTTCAATTTGCTCTGGTTTTGGGTTGTTTCTTTCCAATGTGTCAGATAGTTTTCTTTTTGTTTTCTTATAATTTGATTTAGTCCAGTGTGGTTACTGTCTGGTGGTTCTGCTTGTGTTTGTGAGCAGAGTCCCAGAACCATCTGGCTGAGTGGGCATCTATCGAGGGTCTCTCTGTGGGTGAGGGCTATGTTGTGGAGTGTGTCTGGGTCGCTTTCTTTTAGGTGGTTGTGGAATTTTAATGCTCTTTTTTGAATTTTTATGATTAGTGGGTATCTTCCTAGTTCTGCTCTGCATGCATTATTTGGCGTTTTCCGTTGGGTGCGGAGAATGGATTTGCAAAATTCTGCATGCAGAGTCTCAATTGGGTGTTTGTCCCATTTGGTGAATTCTTGGTTTGCAAGTGGGCCCCAGACTTCACAACCATATAGGGAAATCGGTTCTATGACGGAGTCTAATATTTTGAGCCAGATTTTGACTGGAATGTCTAATATGATGTTCCTTTTTATGGCATAAAAAGCCCTTCTTGCTTTGTCTCTCAGGTCGTTCACAGCTTGATTGAAGTTCCCTGTAGCACTGATGTTTAGGCCGAGATATGTGTAGTTTTTTGTGTGTTCTAGGGAAATTGTGTCTAGGAGGAATTTGTGTTTTTGTTGTTGTAGGCTGGGCCTTTTTTGGAATATCATAATTTTAGTTTTGTTTAGGTTTACTGTCAGTGCCCATGTCTGGGAGAATTTGTGCAGAAGGTCAAGGTGCTGTTGTAGCCCTTCTTTTGTTGGGGACAGCAGCACCAGGTCATCTGCAAACAGTAGGCATTTGACTTCTGTGTTTGCTAGGGGGATGCCAGGTGCTGCAGTTTGTTCCAATGTTTTTGCCAGTTCATTTATGTATATATTGAAAAGGGTTGGACTCAAACTGCACCCCTGTCTAACCCCACGGCATTGAGGGAAGAAGTCTGTGTGTTTTCCCTCAATCCTCACAGCACATGTGTTGTTGGTGTACATTGACTTTATGAGGTCGTAGGTTTTCCCTCCAATGCCACTATCTAACAGTTTGTATAGCAGACCCTCGTGCCAAATTGAGTCAAATGCTTTTTGGAAGTCAACGAAACAGGAGTATACTTTGCTTTTATTTTTATTTATTTGGTTCTCTCTCTCTCTCTCTCTCTCTCTCTCTCTCTCTCTCTCTCTCTCCCTCTCTCTCTCTCTCAACACAGCGTGTTAATTTCGCTGTGGGTATTGCATAATGGCTGAATGAATGAATGGTAACTTGTTTAAAATGACAAGATAGGCCTATATATGTGTTCATTATTGGATTGATGATCATACGTGTACTATAGTGTAGTATGAATCAATTAACTCGACTTAACGTTGGTAACGTTATGAGTCAGTATTCGCATGGTCAGCTTGGTCAGATGCCCGCGACCACCCAAATGTAGTTCACACCGGCCGCCACTGCTCTGGCATTTCCATATTGTAAACTGTTGCCAGAAAGCCGATTACCAGAGCGGAGGTTTTGTGTAGCATCACCCTTGTGCGTTTATGTTTACTAGGGCTGTCCCCGACTAAGGATTTGGATGGTCGACTATGATTGGCCAAAATTTGCCGTTAGTCGACTATTGGTTGACCAAAAAAAAGTATAATATTTCTAGAAAAAAAAAATGTTTAATAATTTTTTTGTATCATTCCATTTGGGCTGTGGGGGGTGCTTAATGTCTGAAGGAGTCGACTGAAGGCTTCTTGTCCTCTGCAAAAGCATGCAATTGGTCCACTGATGGATACATCTTGATTTGTCTAGTGTGTTCATTAGATGGGTGAAATCCTCTTTCAGTGCCTCTGTGCCTGTTTTCGTAGGCAGTTAGCTTCTGGTATGCGTGTCATTAGCGTTAGCCACGCTTCTAGGCCTCTTTTCTTTTGGAAAGAATGATACATTTTTTTTTTTTTTTTTTTTTATAATTTTTTAAACAAACACATAAACAAACATGACAACACACGATTAGATATACAAGCATTATTAACAGTGCACATCAAATTATGCTCTTATATGCTCTTGCATATGCTCTTGCTCGCACCCCCCACCCTGGACCCCCCAATGGATAATCCATCCATTATCATTCGCTCCTAACCAGACACTACCATTATATGCTAGCTTTTATTCTCTCCACCACTTCTAACCACATTGTCAATTTGGATTCATTGAGACCCAAAATTCACCCCCCACCCTGGACCCCCCAATGGATAATCCATCCTTATCATTCACTCCTAACCAGACACTACCATTATATGCTAGCTTTTATTCTCTCCACCACTTCTAACCACATTGTCAATTTGGATTCATTGAGACCCAAAATTCTTGCTGTAGATATTTCTAGATAAATCACATCGAGATATGTAAGAGTCCAGACCTTTCGGCAAATTTTTTCCGGTTGAATCCATCGTGATGCTATCAGTTTTTTAGCCACTGTAATACCAGATAAAACCAATCTCTTTAGCTGTATAGGTACTGCATACTCAAAAACATCATTCAGCAGTAATACAGAGGGGTGTACAGGTATATTCATAGTTAAGAGATTTGATAATTGCTGGGTCACTTCTTTCCAGAATATCTTAACTGGTGGGCAGTCCCAGTACATGTGCATAAATGTCCCCTCGTCCCCATTTGTACATAAGGAGCATTTGGAGTCTTGTTTAAGACCCATTCTGTTCAGTCTTATAGGAGTCAAATATGTCCTATGAATATAGTTAAGATTGATTTGTTGATGGTCCGGGTTCCTTGATGCAAGTCGAACATTTGCCCAGGCTTCTTGCCAATCAAAATCTTTTTCCAGGTCTGGTATATCCCTCCTCCAGACAGAGTCTAGGTGGAGGGTTTCATACGAGGCCGTTAGTAATTGATGATAAAAATCTGATACAAAACCTCTCGATGTCTCTCTTTCATAGAAGAATTTGTGGTATCTGTGGTGTGCAATTGGTATCCTTAATGGAACACCGTGAGCCTTCAAACATAACAATAATTGTGCGTAAAAATAATATGTGGAACCGGTGAGATAAAAAAAAAATCTATTTCATTATAACTACAAATACCCTGTTTGTTGAAAACATCTCCTAATGTATGTATGCCTTGCTTTTCCCATCTAGATAATCTTATAGGTCGTTTTCCAATCAGGAGTGCATTGTTATTGAATAAGGGAGTATGATTATCCGGATAGCATGAGTAATTATGGTGCCAAATTTCAGTTTGCATTGCTTAATTGATACGTTGGTTTATACTATGTCCTGCAGTCTATGTGGTGCTACTATATTTACTTCAAAATTTCTCCAGGATACTGATGTTTGGGGTTCAAACCAGGTTGTCAGTGGTCTTAAAGTGTACGCCTTGAAATAGTGGAAATAATTTGGAAATGCCATCCCTCCGTCGGCTTTGTTATTCCAAATAAATTTATATGCGGAAGAGTGTAATTTTTTCCAGTAACCATCTGGGGGGGGGGGGGGGGGGGGTAACGGTAGCATTGAGCTGATGAAGTTGATTCTAGGTAAGACATCCAACTATCGAAACCCGTGCCTGTACTGAGTTTTTAAGTTTTGACCACCTGTCAAAGTCGTATTTTATTTTATTTTGGATTTCTATGTAATTGTGTTTCACCGTTTGGCTTATGGTACGGGAATACTTTAACTCCCAAACATCTAAGTGTTTAACCATTGGTATTTCTTCTGGAAGACTTGTATTTTTTGCAGGGGCGTTCAGTGGAAGGAACGCAGAGTTTGGCCAGTTTATCTTAAATCCCGATAGGTTGCCAAAGTCATCAATCAACTTGAGAAGATGAGGCATTGCGGTGTTAGGGTTTTGCATGAACAGTATTACGTCGTCCGCATATAAACAAATTTTGTGTTGTGTGCCCTTGATTACGATTGGTTCTATGAGTTGGGATTGTCTTATATATTGTGCTAAAGGTTCTAGTGATAAATCGAATAGTCCGGGACTAAGAGGGCAACCCTGTCTAGAAGAGCGTGATACCGGAAATATTCCGGAGGTGATTATACCTGTTGTAATCATGGCCGATGGGTCTTTGTATAGTACTTTAATCATATCAATGAATCCTTTTCCTAACCCCATCCTTTCTAATACTGCCCATAGATACGACCATTCCAGCCTATCAAAAGCTTTCATTGCATCCAGGTGTGGTGTGGTGTCGTCCTTGCTGGCATCTAGTACGTATAGTAATCGTCTTATGTTGTCAGTGATCAAGCGGTTTCTTATGAAGCCAGTTTGATCCGGATGAACTAATGACGTCATATGCTTTTGAAGTCTGATGGCTAATACCTTAGAAAACAGTTTGATATCGGTTCCGAAGAGGCTTAAGGGTCAATAACTACCGCACTCGGTGGGGTCTTTGTCTTTATGAGTGCAATATTGTCGTTCTTATGAAAGTTCCCCTCCTTGACTGAGTATAAAATCATATTAAGTAATAGGGGTCCAATTATGTCCCAGCATGAGAGGTACATTTCTGGTGGGATACCATCTCTTCCAGGAGCCCTACCACTTTGCATTTCGGATATGGCCTTCCTGAGTTCCTCTAGTGTGATTGGTGTTTCTAACTGTTTAGCATCATCCTCTGAAAGTTTGGGGAGGTTAATTTGATTAAGATATGTGTCCATTTTGTTTTGATCGAAGGTCGTTTCTGATTTATACAAGTTGGAGTAGAATTCTTTGAATGTCGCGTTTATTTCTTTGGTGTCTGTTACAAGTCTTTGTTGTGCTTTAATGGAAGTTATATCTGCAAATTTTGCGTTAACTCTTAATCACGTAGCTAGTAGGTGACTTGGTTTGGAACCTTGAGAGTAATGCTGTTGTCTTGTGCTACGTATTTGTACTTCAGATTGTTGTTTATAAATGGCGTTAATCTCTATTTTTAGTAAATTAACTTGAGATTCCAGTCGAACCGAGTCGTTATATTGTAAAGAAGTAAATAACGTAGAGTAAAGCGTTTCTAGTTCCGCCAGTTTTGAGCATCGATTCTTGCGTATTTTGGATGAAAAGCTATCAGTGAAATCCTTGATCATTCCCTTTACCGACATCCATAATATTTTAGGGTCCGGCACCGAGTTCACATTCTCTGGTAGGAATACTGAAAGAGCTTCTTTGAGTTGTGTAATGAATTCCTTGTTATTCAGCAGTGTCGTGTTAAAGTGCCATCTTGGGGCTCGGGATGATAGTACACCAAATGATCCTTTTAGGAGTAAATAACAGTGATCTGATAATGCATTGGGTACCATCTCCACTTCATAGTTATCAAATAGTCTCGGGGTTGCGAAAACATAATCTATTCTGGAGAGTGTTTTATGTCTTACTGATCGACAAGAGTACTTCCGGGTTGTGGGGTTGAGTGATCGCCATAGATCATTTACACCTGTATTCTTTGTCCAATCCTTTAACGCCTTAGATGACTTTTTTTGTTCCTTGGAAAAGTTGGGATAAGATTTATCCAACCCAGGGTCCCAAATGGCATTAAAATCCGCACCAATTATAAATGAGTATTCTGGAAGGTTTAACATTTCCCTAGTGAGTGCAGTGTAGAAATTAGTTTCGTATAGATTTGGTAATAATATTATACATTTAAAAAAAAAATTATATTCGACTAAGAGGTTGGCCAGTCGACTACGGCTCCTTTCGACCGATTAGTCGACTAATAGGGGTCAGCCCTAATGTTTACCCTTAATGGACAATGGTGGAAATTATGTTAGGGATAGTGTTGTCTGAGGACCCAATCGCGGAACAGAACAAGGGGAGAACAGGCAGACGAGACGTGGAGCCAGGGGTGAATTGTAACAAAAAGGTCTTTACTTCAAAAATAGGCAGTAGCAACAAACAAAAGATTGTCCAAGGGCAAGAACAAAAACTCAGCAAGGCTGGCAGGAAAAGGATTGCAAAACTAACTACAAATAAACACTAAACAAAAAACGAACTGTGACGTGAAAACAAAGATGAGCAGCAACAAAACATGGAACACTAGAATACACTTACTATTAAACTGGAGCACGACAGGATCAGGAACAGTGGACACAGTGGACACTGAAACACAACAGTAACAAACGCAGGCATCAACAAGGAACCGAAACATGAACTCCAAAAATGAACCGACACTGAAGGGTAGGGAACACACACCAGATATAGGGAGACTAATTAAGACATGGGACGCTAATTACCAACGAGGCACACATGGGGAGAACACAAGACCAAACACTCTGGGGAAATAACAGGGAAACAAACAAACTAACCACACAAGAAAAGACTGAACACTAGACAGAGTAAACACCATACAAGGGACAAATAAAACAATTACAAAGGGAACAAGACTAGAGATAACACAAGGTTAAAACACATGGGAGACAATACAAAAGCCAAAAGTAAAAGCTTGTCCAAAGGTGGGGGCTGGTGAGGAGGAGAGGAAAGTGTATGCAAGGGTGGGGGCTCTTGAGGAGAGGAGAAGGTCCCAGGGACAGGCGAACCCTCACAGTACCCCCCCCCCCCTCCAGGGACGGCTCCCAGACGTCAAAAGGGACCGTCTGGGAACGGGCAGGACAGGGGGCCGGGAGCCAGGGAAGGGAAACACAAGGAGAGTCCGGGGGAAAACGTCAGGGCGGACAAGGCCGGGACGAGCGACACTGGGGCAGGGGGGCGGCAACAGAAACCCAGGAGGGGCACAGGAGAAACAAGGCAGAGGAACGGGGCCGGAGAGGGGGCTGGAGAGGGGAGAACGGGGCACAGGATCAGGAGGACCGGAGACGGGGCCAGAGGCCAGGAGAGGGGGGCTTGAGATGGGAACAGGGACACGGTGAGGGGGGCTCGAAACGGGGACAGAGGGCCGATGAGGGGGACGAGGGGAGCTGGAAGCAGGGACAGAGGGCCGATGAGGAGGTCGAGGGGAACTGGAAGCAGGGACAGAGGGCCGATAAGGGGGATGAGGGGATCTGGAAGCAGGGACAGAGGGCAGATGAGGGGGTCGAGGGCAAAGGGGCGAGGGTGACAGGCCCGGAGCAGGACCCCGGACGGGGGACCCACCAGACGCCGGACTTGGGGCCGGACGCAGAACCCTGGACGGGGTTCCCTGCAGCCGAAGACCACGGCGTAGAACACGGCGTATACCACGGAGTAGACCACGGCGTCGGACTGGACCAGAAGAGGAGTCGGACCAGACGAAGAGCCGGGACCAGTCGAGGCGCCGGCATCAGACGAGGAGCCGGGACCAGATGAAGAGCCGGGACCAGATGACGAGCCGGGACCAGACGACGAGCCGGGACCAGATGACGAGCCGGGACCAGACAACGAGCCGGGACCAGACGACGAGCCGGGACCAGACGAGGAGCCGGGACCAGATGAGGAGCCGGGACCAGACGAGGAGCCGGGACCAGATGAGGAGCCGGGACCAGATGAGGAGCCGGGACCAGATGAGGAGTCGGGACCAGATGAGCCGGGACCAGACGACGAGCCGGGAGCTGGAGGAGGAACAGGGGCAGCAAGAGCCGCTCTAGCAGGGGCTAAACTGGCAGTAGAGACTGGGTTAGCTACCTGGCTAGTGCTAGCAGCAGGGGCTCTAGCCGACGAGACTGAGGTGCTAGTAGCAGGGGCTCTAGCAGACAGGACTAAGAGGCTAGCAGCAGGGGCTCTAGCAGACGAGACTGAAACGCTATTAGCAAGGGCTGTAGCGGTCAGGACTAAGAGGCTAGCAGCAGGGGCTCTAGCGGACGAGACTGAGGTGCTAGCAGCAGGGGCTCTAGCAGACGAGACTGAGGTGTTAGTCGGAGTAACACGGAAATAACCCATCCTGATAACTGAAGGGGCAGTTCTAGCAGTATAGTTAACGCTGGCTGGAGGGCCAGACCAAGGAACCGAGACCAGAGAAACTGGGGCCATAGGGAACGAGCTAGCTGACAGGGCAGTCCTAGCTGTTGAGGCCTGGTTAGCTGCAGAGGCTAAGCTATCAGACAGGGCTGTACTAGCTGTTGAGGCCTGGTTAGCTGCAGAGGCTAAGCTATCAGACGGGGCTGTACTAGCTGTTGAGGCCTGGTTAGCTGAAGAGGCTAAGCTATC
This sequence comes from Notolepis coatsorum, assembly GCF_963971535.1. Taxonomy (NCBI): domain Eukaryota; kingdom Metazoa; phylum Chordata; class Actinopteri; order Aulopiformes; family Paralepididae; genus Notolepis; species Notolepis coatsorum. Next base: position 268,593 of record NW_028171072.1, on the reverse strand, counting down.
AGACAGGGCTGTGGTGCTAGCAGTAGCTATGCTAACAACTGGGGCCATGCTGGCAGTAGGTGCTAACGGGGTAGCTGTCGAAGCTACAAGGGCTAGTCTAACCACAGGGGCAGGGTTAGCTATCGGGCTAGTGCTAGCTTTCCTAGACTTTCTAGCTCTCCGTGACTTGGTAGCAGTAGGGACTAACGGGGTAGCTGTCGAAGCTACAAGGACTAGGCTAGACACAGGGGCAGGGTTAGCTATCGGACTTGTGCTAGCGGCCTGAGCAGTGAGAGCTGTGGGGCCTAAGCTAACTGCTACAGGGGCAGTGTTAGCTATCGGGCTAGTGCTAGCTGCCTGAGCAGTGAGAGCTGCGGGGCCTAAGCTAACTGCTACAGGGGCAGTGTTAGCTATCGGGCTAGCTGCGTGAGCAGTGAGAGCTGCGGGGCCTAAGCTAACTGCTACAAGGGCAGTGTTAGCTATCGGGCTAGTGCTAGCTGCCTGAGCAGTGAGAGCTGCGGGGCCTAAGCTAACTGCTACAGGGGCAGTGTTAGCTATCGGGCTAGTGCTAGCTGCCTGAGCTACGCTAGCAGTAGAGGCCATGCTGGTGGTGGAGACCTTACCAGCAGTAGAGGCTTGGCTGGAGACTGGACTGGCAGTAGAGGCCTGGCTGGAGACTGAAACTGGGAATAGGCACTCCAACCAGGTCCTTAGGTAAATGTCCAGCTGTGGGGCCGGCTCAGGGTTCCAATCCATGACTGAGTGGATTAGCTGCTGGGCAGCCCCCTTCTCCCTCAATGAGAAGGCTTGGACATCACTCATGGCTAGGGTAGCCAGGGTGCTCAGGGCCTCCCTCGTTCCGTTCGCTGGGTCCAAACATGGTCGGTTCATTCTGTTAGGGATAGTGTTGTCTGAGGACCCAATCGCGGAACAGAACGAGGGGAGAACAGGCAGACGAGACGTGGAGCCAGGGGTGAATTGTAACAAAAAGGTCTTTACTTCAAAAATAGGCAGTAGCAACAAACAAAGGATTGTCCAAGGGCAAGAACAAAAACTCAGCAAGGCTGGCAGGAAAAGGATTGCAAAACTAACTACAAATAAACACTAACCAAAAAACGAACTGTGACGTGAAAACAAAGATGAGCAGCAACAAAACATGGAACACTAGAATACACTTACTATTAAACTGGAGCACGACAGAATCAGGAACAGTGGACATGAAACACAACAGTAACAAACGCAGGCATCAACAAGGAACCGAAACATGAACTCCAAAAATGAACCGACACTGAAGGGTAGGGAACACACACCAGATATAGGGAGACTAATTAAGACATGGGACGCTAATTACCAACGAGGCACACATGGGGAGAACACAAGACCAAACACTCAGGGGAAATAACAGGGAAACAAACAAACTAACCACACAAGAAAAGACTGAACACTAGACAGAGTAAACACCATACAAGGGACAAATAAAACAATTACAAAGGGAACAAGACTAGAGATAACACAAGGTTAAAACACATGGGAGACAATACAAAAGCCAAAAGTAAAAGCTTGTCCAAAGGTGGGGGCTGGTGAGGAGGAGAGGAAAGTTTATGCAAGGGTAGGGGCTCTTGAGGAGAGGAGAAGGTCCCAGGGACAGGCGAACCCTCACAAATTAATTAAATTAAAATACTTGTCGTTGATTGATTTTAAACATATTTGAGAATTGTTGGCCTACAGGATATGTGCGACATTTCATCCAAACTGGATCAGAACTGTAGGAGCTATGGCTGGTACAGACAGACACACAGACAGAATCACAGGAGTGAAAACAATGCTTCCTCTCACTGTGTGCACTGGTGTAATTCATTCATAATTCACACAACCTCATCTTGTTCTATGGTTGTTAATAAATCCTTCTTAATATTCATGTACTTTCTCATCTTTTCTTTTCCAAGGAAATTTGTTTAATTTTCCTTTTTTTTCAGCTTCGTTCTATTTTCTATTTACATTTTATATATTTAATTTCTGCTGCAGGACAGGAAACTCTGTAGATCAGTTGCTCTACTGCAGGGGTCGGCAATAGGCGGCCCGCGGGCCGACATTGGCCCGCCAGCAATCATTTCTGGCCCGTCAGTTTATTTTGAGAATATGATATTTATTTTACGCACTGGAAATATTCACTCGTGACGCCAGAGTGTCTTTGTGAAGCTGTATCTATCTATTCATCATATCTATGTCTGTCACTATAGCCAATTGAAACGCTTGTATATTTTCCCTAACGCACTTTCACTTCCTCGTTTGGGATGCGAGCGATTAACTTTAGCAAAAATTTGTTAAAAAAACAAAACAAACGTCTTTGGATCGCTTCTTTGCAATGGGGAAATACCAACCGAGGGGCCAGAAGAGGAGCCTACGACCTCCAAGACACATAAAGCTTCTTTTAATAAACAGGAGTCATACTTAAAATACGGGTTTATCGCAACAGGTCGGTGATTCTTGCGTGCCGAGGTCCTCTCTGCATAATATGTGGTGACAAGATAGCAAACGACTCGAGGCAATGATGACAACTGTGTTCAAGTTGGCAGATAAACTAGCTGCATTCAATGCCAATCTGGAATTGGAGGGCGGCGAGTGGATATTTGACATGTTTCAAACATTAGCATGGATTTTGGAGGACTGAAACAAGCCCAGGGCAGTTATGGTGAGTCGTGTTTTCATGCATTCTGACCTGCTGTTCATCACTCGCCGCGGTGATCTGCAACAGCTGATCTGCTGTTCATGAATGAATGAATGAATGAACATTTTTTTAACAGATTGCAGAATGGGTACAATACAGTACGGCTCAATACACACAATTGTTAAGGGGATGCAGACCAGAGAAAGACGTTTGTCTTGTTTACATCAGGGTCCCCCATTTGCGATTTTTTACTGTTGTGAAGCACTTTGAACTGCAACCTCTGTATGAAAAGTGCTATACAAATAAAGTTATTATTATTATTATGTGTATGCACCCGCCGCGGTGCTGCATTTTTCACTATCATTATATTAAATTAGCCATTGTTTTTGGTCCTGGCCCGCCAGTCAATGGCTTGGGGGAAATTTGGCCCGTGGCCAGACCTAATTGCTGACCCCTGCTCTACTGAGTGTTATGGTTAGTTTAATGACTACTGACAACTTTTTACCTGTATAAATAAATAATGAAATATTTCCTGCATGCTGGGTTCATTCTGGTTTCCTTCCCATCCATCTTCATTCAGGCTGAAGGACTGTGAACTCTCAGCGAGATCCTGTAAAGCTCTGGCCTTAGTTCTATACATCTCCTCCAGTCTGAGAGAGCTGGACCTGAGTAACAACGACCTGGAGGATTTAGGAGTGGAGCTGCTCTCTCGTGTACTGAAGAATCCACACTGTACACTGGAGAAACTCAGGTCAGTATTATATTGAGACACATTTTACTCAAAGAAATTTAACAAAATGTAGAATTGTAAAAAGAAAAAATTGTAAATTTGTATATATGAAATGAAGTGATTTTAAAACCCAACGCTAGGTGTATCAACTACATTACAAGGTTCACTCTCTCATTTCCATATTGTAAACTGTTTCCAGAGAGCTGATTACCAGAGCTGAGGCTTTGTGTAGCATCACCCTTGTGCGTTTATGTTTACCCTTAACACATTGAGTGCCACGGACGTCATATCTCGTTTTATCAGCCCAATGCCTGAATGCCCACGACGACAATTATCGTTTTATTTTTTTATTAGCGATCTGAATTCATATTTCATCAACCGAGTCTCCCGTTGGTACACCAGCCCCATCAGGAGCTCAGATTTGGAAAAAGCGCCCCCTATCGTCTATCTCTGTGTAACTGCAGGTCAGTCGCTTAGACTGACCTGGGATCTGTAGATCTCTAGAGGTGGAGCCAACTGGCTCCTTGTGCTGGCAAGCCGTCTGATGAACATGGAAGTGATGGCGGGACGGAAATCAGCCTGGAATATATATTCACAGCAGCCAATAATCAATCAATAAGCGTTATCGATATTTGGAATGGCGATCAGGAATTGGAATAATCTTTTTGGATAACATCTGATCTCAGGTAAGGAATCTATTTGACCAGTCTTAGGATAATCATACCTGTTTTCACGGAGATATAAGCTTTTTCCCTATGTGTGATGTGGCTGTTTGGCTGTGATCGCTGATGAGGAAATAAGATAATCGATTTTTCAGATCGCTTATATAGCGTGCATACGTACACATATACTATCGATAATCTAGCGTTTATTTGAAAACGATTCATAAATAGGCCGAAAAATGACAACGTTTTTGTGTATTCTAGAATATTCCAGTAAATGTCTTTTATCACGGAATCTTTATATTTCCCTTGAAAACGAGGGCTTTTCAAAATGCTATAAAACGAAAATGAACCGATAAAAAAACAATCCGTTTCGACAATGTTGACTGCAAACAAGTCATTGATAAGCGACGGGCAGATTAGACACATAGCCATAATTTAAAACATAGATTAGGCGTTTTTAACGCTAACATTGAAGTGGATGATGGCATTCAATGGGGTAAATCAACGTTAATCAAGGGCACTGAAAGTGTTAATATTGATTTCAATTGACAATGGTGGAAAATAATTAAATTAAAATACTTGTCGTTGATTGATTTTAAACATATTTGAGAATTGTTGACCTACAGCAGTGGTGCCCAACCAGTCGATCGCGATCGACAGGTAGATCGCGGGCTGATTTCAAGTAGATCTTGATTAATAAAATTCTATTATAAAAAAAAAAAAAAAATTTTTTTTTGCTAAATCAATTCTTCCTCTCCTTGTTAAATACAACAAGCAATGCTGTTTGTTATTTAAGATGAGGTCGGACTCGGCACTGACTGATTTGTGTTCATTATGCTGCTTGTAGCCTCAAATGATGGCTTACAATATACAATTTTGGCTGGTAGCTCTCGGGCTAGGTGGTAAATAAAAAAGTAGATCTTGGTTAAAAAAAGGTTGGGCACCCCTGACCTACAGTATCCAAACTGGATCAGAACTGTAGGAGCTATGGCTGGTACAGACAGATACACAGACAGAATCACAGACAGGAGTGAAAACAATGCTTCCTCTCACTGTGTGCACTGGTGTAATTAATTCATAATTCACACAACCTCATCTTGTTCTATGGTTGTTGATAAATCCTTCTTATTATTCATGTACTTTCTCATCCTTTCTTTTCCAAGAACTTTAACACATTCCCTGCCACGCTTCTATCCATCAATGTAGGATCACTGCCACCAGTCTAAGCCTATGGAGATGTTCACCTTCTTTGCAGGGCTATAACTTTTTAAATTGTATTGCTAAATTGACATTACTATGGCCCATTCAACATCGATTATCTATCGTTCAGGATGTAGGAACGTTATACTTTTTCATTCATAGATTCATACGAAAATACCGTCTAGAATATAAATGTTTTTATCGTTTTCTGCAGTAATTCCTAGAACGTGAGGTAGGCATAAACACATATATAGATTATCAACTGCCGTTTGTTGCCGATACACGTTATATAAAAAATTTCAACTGTACATGATCCTAAACGTTATGACTGATCATGCGCGGATGAACGGGGGGGGGGGGTCATTTATAATTCCGTTATCGTCAGTAAATGCTTTATGTAGTATGGGTGATATATTGATTAGAGCAGTTTGCATGAATAATAATAAACACGCTGAAAATGATGTCAGCGTCCTCTTACCGTTCGCCGATGAGACTGGAGGAAAAAGATGCCACTTATTTGACGGTGATCTCCTAGATCCTTTTCCGGTTTGTATAATCATAATAAACGCCCAAATCATATCGATTATTGCATTATGGCAGCGATCGCTATACACGGATGTGTGTCTACAGTCCCGCAACAATATGTGAGTGGCGGACGCATTTGCCAGATGCACAGAGATCTCCAGAGATCCATTTCCGGTTGCAACTCGCCGATCATCCACCAGGCGGCAGTATTGAAGCATTGCAGAGTTGTGCAGGCTCCCACTGTATCAGACCAGGCTCCGTGAGGGAATAATGAATACCATGGCGAAAAAATGAAATATGATCTCAATAACGTCGTACACCGTGGAATGGCAGAATTAGCATGACCTTGAAACACGTTGTACGACGTTTATGGCGCAGGGTTAAAGAAAAAAAATTCATCTTTGTTCTATTTTCTATTTACATTCTATATATTTTATTTCTGCTGCAGGACAGGAAACTCTGTAAATCAGTTGCTCTACTGAGTGTTATGGTTAATGACTACTGACTACTTTTTACCTGTTTAAATAATGAAATATTTCCTGCATGCTGGGTTCATTCTGGTTTCCTTCCCATCCATCTTCATTCAGGCTAGAGCACTGTACACTCTCAAAGAGATCCTGTAAAGCTCTGGCCTCAGTTCTGGCCTCCTCCAGTCTGAGAGAGCTGGACCTGAGTAACAACGACCTGCAGGATTCAGGAGTGGAGCTGCTCTCTGTTGGACTGAAGAGTCCACACTGTACACTGGAGAAACTCTGGTCAGTATTATATTGAGACACATTTTACTCAAAGAAATTTAACAAAATGTAGAATTGTAAAAAGAAAAAGAAAATTAATGTATATTTATATATATGAAATGAAGTGATTTGTTAACCCAACGCTTATAGGTGTATCAACTACATTACAAGGTCACTCTGTCATTTCCATATTGTAAACTGTTGCCAGAGAGCTGATTACCAGAGCTGAGGCTTTGTGTAGCATCACCCTTGTGCGTTTATGTTTACCCTTAATATTGATTTCAATGGACAATGGTGGAAATTAATTAAATTAAAATACTTGTCGTTGACTGATTTTAAACATATTTGAGAATTGTTGGCCTACAGGATATGTGCGACATTTCATCCAAACTGGATCAGAACTGTAGGAGCTATGGCTGGTACAGACAGATACACAGACAGAATCACAGACAGGAGTGAAAACAATGCTTCCTCTCACTGTGTGCACTGGTGTAATTCATTCATAATTCACACAACCTCATGTTGTTCTATGGTTGTTGATAAATCCTTCTTAATATTCATGTACTTAATATTCATGCCACATTTTACAAAATAAAAAAGTAACAAAATGGCTCAATTGTAATATATTTATTATATGTATATTATTAATAATGCTGAACTCTCTGCAGGCTGGTCAACTGTCGTGTTACTAGGGAAGGCTGTGCTGCTCTAGCCACAGCTCTCGGTTCCAACCCCTCCCACCTGAGAGAGCTGGACCTGAGCTCCAATAGCCCAGGAGATTCAAGAGAGAAACTGCTCTCTGTTGGACTGGACAAACTCATGTATGTAAACTGTTGTTATCTCTTGTCTGACCCAATCAATCATAAGTGTGCTCCTCAGCACTCTTAAATCTGCTCTCAGCCACGCTCAAATCTGATCTCAGGAACATTTGGGGAATCGCGCTACCAGCCCTAATATGTCTTAAATGGGCAGAAATCTGTCTAAGAGGACATTTTTGGTCATAAATCCGTTCGGGAATGAGACCCATTATATTCAGCCACAGGATATGTAAGATACATACAGCCTCTAGATCCAGGATGATAAGATACATACAGCCTCTAGATCCAGGATGATAAGATACATACAGCCTCTAGATCCAGGATGATAAGATACATACAGCCTCTAGATCCAGGATAACAAGATACATACAGCCTCTAGATCCAGGATAACAAGATACATACAGCCTCTAGATCCAGGATGATAAGATACATACAGCCTCTAGATCCAGGATGATAAGATACATACAGCCTCTAGATCCAGGATAACAAGATACATACAGCCTCTAGATCCAGGATGATAAGATACATACAGCCTCTAGATCCAGGATGATAAGATACATACAGCCTCTAGATCCAGGATAACAAGATATATACAGCCTCTAGATCCAGGATAACAAGATACATACAGCCTCTAGATCCAGGATGATAAGATACATACAGCCTCTAGATCCAGGATAACAAGATACATACAGCCTCTAGATCCAGGATGATAAGATACATACAGCCTCTAGATCCAGGATGATAAGATACATACAGCCTCTAGATCCAAGATAACAAGATACATACAGCCTCTAGATCCAGGATATTAATTCAGGTGGGTGCTATTGGATTTTGTGTTGGTGCTACTAACATTTTCATTTGGTAGCGCCATCAGTGTTCCCAGTGGGAAATGTTAGTGTGAAACCTGTAAGACATGCATTATACTGTATACTTCCGTAACCTGACACTGGAGAATATACAAGATAAATACACTGGTTACATTATTATTAGCAGCAGAGTGCAAGGTACTTTATTCAATAAAACATGGGAAAAGTAACTGAATACAGAACCCAACAAAACTACACCAACTACAGTACAAACACAGAACCCAACAAAACTACACCAACTACAAACACAGAACCCAACAAAACTACACCAACTAAAAACAGAACCCAACAAAACTACACCAACTACAAACACAGAACCCAACAAAACTACACCAACTACAGTACAAACACAGAACCCAACAAAACTACACCAACTACAAACACAACCCAACAAAACTACACCAACTACAGTACAAACACAGAACCCAACAAAACTACACCAACTACAAACACAGAACCCAACAAAAACTACACCAACTAAAAACACAGAACCCAACAAAACTACACCAACTACAAACACAGAACCCAACAAAACTACAAACACTACACCTACACCAATTATTCAATAAAAGAAGAAGGTAAGACTGTTATTATGTTACATGAATTAGATGTACATGGGGGAAAATGGTTAGGTTAAGGTTAGGGTTTAAGTTAAGGTTAAGCCTATAGGGTTAGGTAATGTAAGGGTACTGTTTGATTATCACTGATACACATATAGACATTTAGATGTTTAGAGCTATCAGAGCCATAGGTCTTTCTCATATAGCCTACTCCACCTTTTCCCCCGTTCTAAGATACATTATAGAACAATTACAGTTTTTAATTATTTTACAGAACAGTTCTGAATTACTTTACAGAACAACAGCAATAAGTACGTCTACTTAAAGTTTTATTCGTTTTAGGCACAGTGAATAATAAGAAAGCCCAGAGCAGTACTTTGCTCTTAATACTTTTGTTATGGTTTGACTGTGAGACTTTAGCGCAGAGAGAAAGCACAACTGGACAGGTTTCAAGGGTGTTTAATATCAAAAAGGGAGAGTAGTTAGACAAGCGTGAGGGTTCTCAGACGGTGCGTGGGATGACAGAGTAATAGACTGAGGTTTGAGAATAGCCTACTGTAATGCATTACTCATAGGCTGATGTTTGAGAATAGCCTACTGTAATTCATTACTCATAGGCTGATGTTTGAGAATAGCCTACTGTAATTCATTACTCATAGGCTGATGTTTGAGAATAGCCTACTGTAATTCATTACTCATAGACTGATGTTTGAGAATAGCCTGCTCATAGACTGGGAGGTTTAGTTTTTATAAATGGCAAAATGTCTGTTACCATTTTTACATCAATGTAGTTGAGTAAGAGTAACATATACTTTCAAATGTTGTGAAGTAAAATATATCATTTATATTTAAAATGTAGCAAAGCAAAAAATTAAAATAAAAGTACTTGGTATTTGTTACTTAACCTGTTACGCCCCATATTATCAGGTAAATAGTGTGTCCCTTACTATGCTTGAGTAAATTGTAATGAACCAAAGGAGAATATAATTTTTTTAAATGATTTAAAAAAGATCTTTGACAGTGAATAACACCATGCTAACATTGACCATGCAGACGTGACAAATCCACTGAGCTCATTCAGCACTAGCCCCTTCCGTGACTGCGATGTGCAAGCCGGGGGCTTTTGAATCCGCAGTCACTCGCAGCTCCATAGCTCGCAGGCTAATTTGGACCACCAAGCACTGCTTATAAACTCGGGGTGGGTCCGAAATATATCAGATATGAATTCCAAAGGTACCCAGCGTACAATTAGAGGTTCTCACACAGCCACGCCGGGGTCTGAAAGCTCGGAGTTGCTAATAAACATTTTAAATCATTTTTATAAAACTAGTGGTACTCACAGAGCGAGCCGTGTATTTCCGTATTTGGCTGCCTGGTGCGCCTGCCCTGTGATCACAGCACATGCGCATCATGCACCCAACGCCGGAAATAATGCCGTGTTGTTGACCAGTTTATAAAAATGATTTAAAATGTTTATTAGGAACTCCGAGCTTTCAGACCCCGGCGCGGCTGTGTGTGAACCCCTAATTGTACGCTGGGTACCCTTGAAATACATATCTGATATATTTTGGACCCACCCCGAGCTTATAATCAGTGCTTGGTGGTCCAAATTAGCCTGCGAGCTATGGAGCTGTGAGTGACTGCGGATTCAAAAGCAGTCACGGAAGGGGCTAATCCAGCACCTTCTTGAGATCACATGTACAAAAGATCTAAGCAAATTAATAAAGTGCAGATGATTTACAAGGGGTTTTGTAGATACAGTACAGCATTTTGCCATCCAGACACATGCAATTTGAATATAGAATGTAGAATATCAGGCCTATAATTGACCTTATTATGGCCAAGTCATCCATCTATGGATCGGGCCAAATCTCCACTTTCCAATGGCAGAGTTCAATCTGGATTTAGTACCAAAGACTGTGAATGAAATCTACTGTAAGTAACGTTTTTTTTAATGAAAATAAATTTTGTCTAGACGTTCACAGAAAGGTAAAGAAACAAACTAAGTTCTATTTTATGGCAATAACGTTCAGATCAGGGGCTTAACTTGCGGGGGGGTCCGCAGAAAATGTCCCCCGCATGATTTCAGAATGCAGTATTTGTCCCCCCCATGTTTTTACCCCCAAACCGCTGCAACTGCGCGGCCTGGCGGCCAGCACTGTGACTCGCTACTACACAGTGCCGGCACTGCAGATTTACCCTACTCTTGGAATTCATTGCCAGATCCTCAAAGTCATAGGGGCGCTGTTTCGATAATGCAGTGTTATTAAAGCAGCGTGTAGCCGACGCATGAACCAGTTGGGATTCGAATAGACGCGGCCTGGAAGCGTCAACGCGGAACTGGAAATCCGTTGGTAAAGAAATAGTGGCCTGTAATCGTTTTTTGGACTCTCTCAATTCGCAGTAAAGGAATATATCTGCGGTTTCCCTGGCGGATGGCGAACAAGCCAGCCGATTCTACTATGAGTCATGACATTTGACATAGTCTATGACATCATACTTAACTTAAACTTGAATTCTAACGCAGGAGTCCTGGACCCCCGACAGGTAAGGTAAGCGATTTTAGATGTATCACTTTAAGTGTGCGGCTGTTGTCCGACTCCGAATACTAGTGAATATTGAAAAATAAAGGCATGACATTTAGAGACGTCCCCGTCGTAGCGTTCTGGTGCGGGGATATGGGTCTCTCTGTGCGGGGGCGCAACAGCAACAGGTGGGGTAGGCTGGGCAGAGATGTATGCATCAAAACGATTACATTGTTTGTCTCGCATACATTCGATTTATAATGCGAGCACCTGCATTACAATCAAATTACTGATCTGTTATGTGTTATGGACCCGAGTCTCGAGAGGCACTTTATAATAGAAAAAAGACAGTGCAAACATGTATATGTCGCTTACAGTTTATTATGCCTATGCAGCTCGTTTATTTTGACAGAGTTAAAAAAATGTCACTAGTATCATTATATTAAATTAGCGGACGTGCAGCTGGACAAGCCCTGGCTCCACGATGACCACCTCTTACAAGAGGCGCCACCGCCTGGGAAAATGCGTATTGCACACCTGGTATTAGAAAAAGAAAATGGGAAGGGGTGTGTGTGTGTGTGTGTGTGTGTGTGTGTGTGTGTGTGTGTGTGCGTGCGTGCGTGCGTGCGTGCGTGCGTGCGTGCGTGCGTGCGTGCGTGCGTGCGTGCGTGCGTGCGTGCGTGCGTGCGTGCGTGCGTGCGTGCGTGCGTGCGTGCGTGCGTGCGTGCGTGCCGTTATACATCTCTTTTATACATCTAATTTTATATATATCAGTTATGCATCTCTGTTACGCATCTCCCACCACGTGTTTCCGCTTTAGATATTACAATTAAAATTGACCAACAACTAGAGAAGTAGATCGATATATACAAAATCTACCGTTATATATCTCCGTTATGCATCTCAGTTATATATCTGATTTTACACATCTCTGTTATGGATCTCCATTATACATCTCACGCTATGCATCTCTGTTATGCATCTTTGTTATAAATCTCCTGTTATGTATCTTCTGTATTAATCCATATTAATCTGTTCTTGATACACTTGATTCATTTTCATATGGGATTTGGCTAACTGGACAAACATTTGTGTTCACTGTGTGTGTTTGCTAATTGTTGTGAAGGATCAGATTAAACCGAATATATATATTTATTTATGGATATATATTTAATAGTATTTGTGTATCGTTTGATATCCCTTGTATATTCCTTGTACATATACACTGAATATCCCTTTATTCTACTACAGCCCATAATAGTTCATTCTCTTATTGGACAAAAGGACCAGGCGCCAGGGACAAGCCCCTGGCGTTCAAGTTCAAAGGTACCGACGAGACATGCCTTTACTAGCCTCAGCTCCGCGCAGGAATACGGCTACCGAAAGCAGAGCGGCACTACTTGTCCACTGTGCATATAAATATGGCGCAAGAAATGTAGAATTCCTCTTAGTCCTTTACCCTTCCACCCAACTAAGTAACAAGACGTGAAGCCTCACCCCACGATACCGCATGCGGTGTAGTACGGCCTGTTTGGCCTTAGAATAGCAGTGAGACCTCGTGCGAATTAATAGCTGAATTGCCAGAGTTTGGCACCGTATTTCTATTAAGTAATAATAGTCTATTATGTATGGTGCATCGTTCGGTTAGAGTTCTAAAGTGAGCAGCACCCCCATCGTTTCCTCGCGTTATCTAGAGTCTTAACCAGGTTGGGCAGACCACGCGTGGTGCTTTCATCCGAGGAGTTCTGGGCGAGGACGAGTGGACCTGCACATTGGATTACCTACCCCGACGACTGCTGAGCCCTATACGGCATGGAATATCTATTTGCTTTGGTGCTTTGATTTGTGGAGCGGATAATCGCCAACACCGGTGAGTGTTGGATTTACCCCGAGAGGAGCCAAGGTGAGACGGCGCTCAGACCAGACTGAGGTCGCCTCGCTTCTTCTTCGTTGTGGACCGACAGCGACAGCTACAGCTATCGTCTACAAGAGAGCCCAAGTGTATTCATCTGCGGATCAAGGTTCTACGGGCACTGTGTTCTGTACCTGGACTCTCCCTAGAAATCGTTGACCAGACGGGATACAGCCGACGGCTCTCCTACCCCCCCTACTGGCTTACAACCGGCGGGACCCCTTCAGTATATTATCCAGCTATAATCATTAAGTGACCATCGCTATAATCCCCTAAGAGCCAGGTTGTATACTTGCTTCCTGTGTAACCAGAGATTGGACATTCAGTGTTGATTTGCATACGAGTACTCATTTGCCTTACAAGAGCATTCAATTCAAATCATAAATGTAATAAGTAACTATTATATGTACCTTTTGCTATATATTAAATATTTGACTTATACCTTTGTGTGGACCTGATTTCATATGTGGGAAAGTGTTCATCATACTTAGATATCGTGTACTGTATGGCCAGTAATTAAAGTACATAAAGCGGTAGTGGTTTAATGATACCATACTTATCAATACAGTCAGGGAATTGTACCCCTCAGTTACAATTGGTCCTTCGAGCCGGAGGGTAATCAGTGTAATATTAATATAGTGGTATTAATATTGAAATGGCCTATGATGAACACTCCACGAGACGGTCCTCCTAAAGTAGAACGCCCGCAACGTAGACGACAGCCACCTCAGTACTTAGAGGATTACGCCGTCAGTAAACTACCTAGCCTTCTACAAACAGTAAACGCAGTAAAAGTAGAAAGTAAAATTATGTCCGACCCTATCATCCAGGATACCCCGACCACAGAGGCCCTAGTGGGTTCTAATGTAACTGACCAAGCTCACAGTGGGGACCAGGAGGGAACTGACACGACTTTACCCCCCGCCAATACCGAAGAAGTAGTCCCCCCAGAGCTCCGGGAGGAAGACAACCCTCCAGAGGTGGAACTCTGCACGGAACAAGATGAGGAGAGCGCCGAGGAGATAGAGCTCCAGGACTCCCCAACGAGTACAGCCAGGAGCGGCTCACCTCTACAAGCGTCTTCCCCCAGCGAAGCGGAGAGGATGCTGTCACAGGCGTTCTTCGCCAGCCTGACAGCCTCTACCGAACGCGATCGACTTCAGGGTGAACGCGATCGACTTCAGGGTGAACGCGATCGACTCCAAACACAGCAACGGAGCGAAGAAGAGCACATACGTCTGGAGCTGAGACGCCTCCAGACGGAAGAGAATATGGCAAGAGACCGGGCCGACGCCCAGCGCGCCGCTGCCGGTGCCCAAAGAGAAGCAGATCTCACCAAGCGCGAAGCCGAGCGCGACAGACTACAAGCGCAGCTAATGGAGCAGCTGATCACCAGGGCAACACCCCCTCCCTCCACAAGGGGTTCCAGAGCCTCGTCAAGACACACGTCAAGGGCACCCCCCCCTAACCGAGCAGGCGACCTTGAACTCGACCACCAGAGAGAGTCTACACCCCCCTCCGAACTCATTCCCCGACCGGTCCAAGTGAGACCCAGCTACAAGGAAGGAACGGCGGACACCGCGGAGAGGCTAAATAGACGACTACAAGATTTAGGTGACCTGGCAGAAGAAGAAGAGGGAGAAGAGGAGAGTCAAGCCCGACAGCAGCACATTACTCCACAGGACCAGGAGGTCCAGTACAGCCCAGGCTATACCCCCGCGGCTCTGCGCTACAGACCCCCGACTCGATTCATGGGTGAGCATGACGCACGACCAGTCCCGAGGAATAGCACCTGGACCAGCGGGCCATGGTACCCTGCCAGTACCAGCCCACCGAGAGGCGTAGGAAGAGACTCGCCCAGGAGGCCTCTCTCCCAACCAATAGTATCCAGCTGCAGACCTTCAGACCAGCGCTTACAAGCCCCGCACATACAAGCACCGCACATAGCAACCCCTCGCTTCCATTGGCTGATTTTGGTGACGTGATTTTGGGTCACGTTGCACGTTGCACTGCGGGATTGATTGATTGATTGATTGAAAACTTTATGGTGACGTGATTTTGGGTCACGTTGCACGTTGCACTGCGGGATTGATTGATTGATTGATTGAAAACTTTATTAACAGATTGCCGTATGATTTGGGTCACGTTGCACTGCGGGATTGATTGATTGATTGATTGATTGATTGATTGATTGATTGATTGAAAACTTTATTAACAGATTGATTGATTGATTGATTGAAAACTTTATTAACAGATTGCCGAATGGGTACACGTGACCACAGGCCCTGATTGATTGATTGAAAACTTTATTAACAGATTGTAGAATGGGTACACGTGACCTGACCGATTGATTGATTGATTGATTGATTGATTGATTGATTGAAAACTTTATTAACAGATTGCAGAATGGGTACAGTGACCGATTGATTGATTGATTGATTGATTGATTGATTTATTTATTTATTGATTGATTGATTGAAAACTTTATTAACAGATTGCAGAATGCAGTACAGCTCAATACACACAATTGTTAAGGGGATGCAGACCATGCAGTACTGATACATTTGTGACATACAGTAAATATATACAAGGGGGAGGGAACTGTACATTTATGATGAATTGAAAATGGGGGACCCTGATGTAAACAAGACGGAAGTCTTTCTCTGGTCTGCATCCCCTTAACAATTGTGTGTATTGAGCTGTACTGCAGATATATTTCAATTGCCTTACTTATTTACATAAGTATTATAGGCCTACAGCAGTATTGTACAGACAGTCTGTGTGAAGTCTGTGTGGTTATCCAGCTGCACAAAGGCAGAGCAAGAGGCTCTACAGAGGGTGGTGAAGGCGGCAGGCAGGATTGTCGGGACTCCTCTATCAAACATCACCTCCGTCTTCACCTCCCGCTGCCTCCACCGCTCCAAGTATGATTGCCGTATGATTTGGGTCACGTTGCACTGCGGGATTGATTGATTGATTGATTCATTGATTCATTGATTGATTGATTGATTGAAAACTTTATTAACAGATTGATTGATTGATTGATTGAAAACTTTATTAACAGATTGCCGAATGGGTACACGTGACCACAGGCCCTGATTGATTGATTGAAAACTTTATTAACAGATTGTAGAATGGGTACACGTGACCTGACCGATTGATTGATTGATTGATTGATTGATTGATTGATTGATTGAAAACTTTATTAACAGATTGCCGTATGATTTGGGTCATCCTCACAACATACCTCCTCCCAGTTTATACCCAACATTTCATTAATAAAACCTTCTACATTAAAACTCTTATATGACCGTGAGTGAAATTTCAGGGGAGCTCCCACAGACCGTAGTACAATATATACATACATGAAACACATATAACACTGTACATAACAGAATATTTTAAATAAAGTGCATGATGAGTGGTAACAGTGATTATCAAGTCCAGGTAAGTGCATGGTGCACGTGAGGGGACAGTCAATGAGCGTTTAACAGTCTGACTGCTTGGGGGAAAAAGCTGTTCTTAAATCTTTAACTCTTGGCATGTATGGACCGGTATCTCCTCCCTGAGGGAAGGAGCTGAAAGAGGTGATGTGCTGGGTGAGACTGGTCCTTGATGATACACTTGGAGCGGTGGAGGCAGCGGGAGGTGAAGACGGAGGTGATGTTTGATAGAGGAGTCCCGACAATCCTGCCTGCCGCCTTCACCACCCTCTGTAGAGCCTCTTGCTCTGCCTTTGTGCAGCTGGATAACCACACAGACTTCACACAGACTGTCTGTACAATACTGCTGTAGGCCTATAATACTTATGTAAATAAGTAAGGCAATTGAAATATATCTGCAGTACAGCTCAATACACACAATTGTTAAGGGGATGCAGACCAGAGAAAGACTTCCGTCTTGTTTACATCAGGGTCCCCCATTTTCAATTCATCATAAATGTACAGTTCCCTCCCCCTTGTATATATTTACTGTATGTCACAAATGTAACAGTACTGCATGGTCTGCATCCCCTTAACAATTGTGTGTATTGAGCTGTACTGCATTCTGCAATCTGTTAATAAAGTTTTTAATCAATCAATCAATAAATCAATCAATCAATCAATCAATCAATCAATCGGTCACTGTACCCATTCTGCAATCT
Source organism: Notolepis coatsorum (assembly GCF_963971535.1). Classification (NCBI taxonomy): domain Eukaryota; kingdom Metazoa; phylum Chordata; class Actinopteri; order Aulopiformes; family Paralepididae; genus Notolepis; species Notolepis coatsorum. Next base: position 251,267 of record NW_028171072.1, on the reverse strand, counting down.
GTTAATAAAGTTTTCAATCAATCAATCAATCAATCAATCAATCAATCGGTCAGGTCACGTGTACCCATTCTACAATCTGTTAATAAAGTTTTCAATCAATCAATCAGGGCCTGTGGTCACGTGTACCCATTCGGCAATCTGTTAATAAAGTTTTCAATCAATCAATCAATCAATCTGTTAATAAAGTTTTCAATCAATCAATCAATGAATCAATGAATCAATCAATCAATCAATCCCGCAGTGCAACGTGACCCAAATCATACGGCAATCTGTTAATAAAGTTTTCAATCAATCAATCAATCAATCAATCAATCAATCAATCAATCGGTCAGGTCACGTGTACCCATTCTACAATCTGTTAATAAAGTTTTCAATCAATCAATCAGGGCCTGTGGTCACGTGTACCCATTCGGCAATCTGTTAATAAAGTTTTCAATCAATCAATCAATCAATCTGTTAATAAAGTTTTCAATCAATCAATCAATCAATGAATCAATGAATCAATCAATCAATCAATCCCGCAGTGCAACGTGACCCAAATCATACGGCAATCTGTTAATAAAGTTTTCAATCAATCAATCAATCAATCCCGCAGTGCAACGTGCAACGTGACCCAAAATCACGTCACCATAAAGTTTTCAATCAATCAATCAATCAATCCCGCAGTGCAACGTGCAACGTGACCCAAAATCACGTCACCAAAATCAGCCAATGGAAGCGAGGGGTTGCTATGTGCGGTGCTTGTATGTGCGGGGCTTGTAAGCGCTGGTCTGAAGGTCTGCAGCTGGAAGCATCTCCTCCCAACGCTCACCGATGTGCCAGCCATCCATGGCGTCATACATTGGCACACCGACGTTTCCAGACTTCACCCATGAGAATCGAGCACAGTACACGGAGCTCCGGATGTGCTTAGAGACAATGATGGTGGATGTCGCTGATGAACGCCACAAGTATGCAATATTATTGAAGCACCTGAAAGTGCCCCGAGCGCACAACATAGCGCTGGCCTATGCCACCTCTACGACCCCATACACCGCGGCTCTAGCAGCGCTGGACCAGAGATATGGACGTATATGGGATTACGTAATACAGGAGATAAGGCATATCGACCGCCTACCCCCAGCAACAGACAATCGCTCACTAGACGACCTGTCTATAAAAGTACAATCCCTGGTAGGGATGCTGGGGGCGCAACGAGAAAAGGGTATGCACGAACTATACGCAAACTCGAACGTCGAGAGGATTTTAGAGAAGCTGCCGCCCGCCCGACAGGAGCGCTTCAGGCGGCAAAGAGACCACCGTGATCCTAACGGTCCCGAGCCATCCCTCCTAGATTTAGCCGACTTCCTGGCGAGAGAAGTCAGCAGCCTACGGCTGGATACGTTCGTGCGGAGCACGCCAAGCTCCAGAGAGGGACCTAGGTGAGTAAACGATGGCCGAAGATCGGTGACTGTCATGCACCAATCAGAATCAGTACCGAGCAGCAAGAACCACAGTACCCCCTCGACGAAAGAGAAGTGGAAGATGGTGTGCCCGTACTGCGAGAAGGAACACTGGTTGTCACAATGTGACCAGTTCAAGAAGATGACCGCTGAAGAAACAAGTCACTGGATAAAGTCCAACAGGCGCTGTTACCGATGTGCGCGCAGTCACATGGCAGCCGAGTGCCGCCTAAAGAAGAAGTGTAGTCGGTGTGAGGGAGCCCATCTGGATGTCCTACACGACAGTAACAAAAGAAAGCCTGCACCATCCAACAGCACAAAGGCAAGTGTTATGTACATTGACCCCGCTAGCAGCAGCGGCGCCCAGGTGCTCTTAAAGGTGGTCCGTGTAACACTGAGTTACCAAGACAAGATCATGGACACCTACGCCGTCCTTGATGACGGGTCAGAGAAGACCCTTCTCCTCGCGTCCGCTGCGGCCCAGCTGGGGCTACGGGGGAGCGAGAACCAGATGACTATTCGGACAATAAGACGAGATCTAAAGACGATAAAGGGCGAGAATGTCTCCTTCACTATCGCAGCAAGCGGGCAGCCAGAGAGACGGTACAGGATTACTAATGCTTTCACCAGCCAAGAAATAGGACTATCGCAGTACACCTACCCCATCGCCAAGCTGATGGAGAAATATGTGCACCTGCGTCAACTTCCTATCCCGCTCATAGACGGCGCCACCCCGACCCTGCTGATAGGCTCCGATCATGCAGACCTCATAGTCCCGATAGACCGGGTCCATACAGGACCCAGAGGTTGTCCTGCAGCAGTCGAGACCCGCCTAGGATGGACGTTACAAGGCCCCCTCGCCAAGTCTCTTAACCGAACAGCAGCCACTAGCTGCCTCCACTCCAGAGCGACAGAAGGAGACACCACACTCCTGCAGCATGTCGAGAGGCTATGGACACTAGAGACAATGCCATTTAAGAACGAAAAGAAAGACATTCGTTCTAAGGAAGATATCTACGCTATAGCCCTCCTCGAGCACGGGACAAAGAGAGTCAACGTCAACAGAGTGATGAGATACGCAACTCCACTCCTGAGGCGAGAGGGAATGCCCACCTTTCGTGCTACAAAAGAGGCGACGGAGCGGTATCTATTGAACACAGAGCGGCGCCTAGCCAAAGACCCCGCTCAAGAAGCTGTGTACCGCGCTGAGATTAACAAATTAATCACAGCGGGACACATAAAGAAAATTGACTGGCGACGTCGTGCGCTGCTCCGCGCCTCCCTGATCAAAGACGGCTTTGATCTCCGGCAGCGGGCCAGCAGCGACCCCCCAGTATTGCGCAACCTCAACCCAGAGGTCGCAGAGGACCCAGCAGCAGATGAAGAGGTCCAACAAAGTGTGACAAATAGTTTCTACGTGGACAACTGTTTACAAAGCGTCTCGACGCCAGAAGAAGCCGAGGCTCTCCTACTCAAGCTCCGCGCCTCCCTGATCAAAGGCGGCTTTGATCTCAGGCAGTGGGCCAGCAGCGACCCGCAAGTACTGCGCCGCCTCTCCCCCGAGGACAAGGCCGCGAGCAGTGATACTTGGATGGCGACCATCCCAGGAGAAGCCCAAGAAATGACACTAGGACTAGTCTGGCGCTTCAAAACAGACTCGCTCCATTATAGACACAAACCCCTGATCAAGGAGCAGGGAAGGTCGACGGCAATACCGACCACCAGACGGAGTGTATACAGAACACTCGCCAGACAATATGACCCGTTGGGATGTATTCTACCTTACACCACCAGGGCAAAGATGATTGTAAGAGCGCTATGGGACAAAGACCAGGGCTGGGACGATCCCATACCCGAACACCTTGCATCCACATGGAGAGAGTGGGAGACGGAACTCCGCTCACTCCCCGGTGTTAATATACGCCGCAGCTACTTCCCACCCACAGTGAGGCCAGAGACATGCAAGATCGACCTGCACGTATTCAGCGACGCCTCCGAAGTAGCCTACGGTTCGGTGGCTTACTTGCGTGCCCGAGAGGAGGGAGGAGAAATACATACTGCTTTCATCCTGGCTCGCTCAAGAATAGCCCCACGCAAGCAACAATCTATCCCGCGCCTAGAGCTCTGCGCAGCCCTAGCAGGAGCGCAGCTCGCCACGTTAATCCAACGTGAACTCACCATTCCGGTGCAAAGAACAATCTTGTGGTCAGACTCCACGACCGTACCCACATGGATCCGGTCTGATTCGTGCAGATACAAGGTCTTCGTGGGAGTCAGAGTCACCGATATTCAAGAGTTAACAGAAGTAACCAGCTGGCGGTATGTGGACACCAAACACAACCCAGCTGACGTCATCACCCGGGGAATGTCCCTGGATGACCTCACCCGTCCCAACCTCTACAGTGACGGGCCAGAGTTCCTCAAGCTCCCCGAAGAAGAGTGGCCTACACCCACCCCACGGGAGGCGAGCAAAGAGGAGGCAGAGAACAAGAAACCTATGTTCTGTGGGTTGACACACACACTCGTCCCCACAGACCCGGTTCTAGACGATTGCCTCACCCTAGAGAGTGCGCAGCTAAAGACATTTCTGTGGCACCACCCAGAGGTTCAGCCCACAACTGACATTTCAGCAGCTGACTACGAAGAAGCAGAACTCCTTCTACTACAACGAGCCCAGAGAGACTCGTTCCCCGATGAGCTAGCTTGTCTACAGGGAGCAAAGCCCGTCCCATCAGACAGCAGACTGCTTCACCTGGCCCCCGAGAGCGACGCCCATAATCTCATCAGAGTGGGTGGTCGTCTGCGGAGAGCCCCAGATCTACCGGATGACGTTAAGTACCCGATAGTCTTGAACAGCCGACACAAGGTTACAGAGCTGATCATAAAGAAATACGACGAGGATGTGCACCACGCAGGGGCAGAGAGAGTCTTCGCGGAGATCAGACGTCGTTATTGGATACTGCAAGGGAGAGAAGCAGTGCGGCGCTTCCAGCGAACCTGTCTAGACTGTCGTAAGTGGCGCGCGCAGCCCAGTATACCCCGGATGGCTGACCTACCTCCCTGTCGCCTCCGACTCGGTGACAAGCCCTTCCACTCCACCGGTATGGACTGTTTTGGCCCGCTGTATATAAAGAGAGGAAGGGGAACCGAGAAGCGGTGGGGTATTGTATTCAAATGCATGACCACCAGAGCGATACATATCGAACTCCTTCCAACCATGAGCACAGACTCATTCCTTATGGCCTTCCGAAGATTCACATCACGGAAAGGAAAACCGTCTACATTGTTGTCTGATCACGGGACAAACTTCAAAGGCGGAGAAAGAGAGCTGAGAGAGAGCTTCCAAGCTATGGGCCCAGAACTTAAGACCCACCTCGCTCCATCCCAGATTGACTTCCAGTTTAATCCCCCGAACGCACCTCACTTCGGTGGAACCTGGGAACGAGAAGTACGTTCCATAAAGACAGCCCTGTACGGCGTGCTTGGGGCCCAGACTGTGGCGGAAGAAGTCCTAATGACAGTCCTCACGGAGATCGAGGGAGTATTGAACTCAAAGCCCCTCGGTTACGTCTCAAGTGATGTAGCAGATGTCGACCCAGTCACCCCCAACACCCTCTTGATGGGGCGGCTGGACCCCGCGCTACCACAGACAATGTACAGGCCTGAAGAAGCGAACGGCCGAAGAATGTGGAGGTACAGTCAAGTACTGGCTGATAAGTTTTGGAACAGCTTCCTACTCCACTACCTACCGTCTCTACAGACCCGCCAGAAGTGGGTAAAAGAGAGAGACAATTTGACAGAAGGAACAGTCGTCATGATCATCGACCAGTCACTACCCAGAGCTATGTGGCCGGCTGGCCGCGTAAGCAAAGTGATCACCGGTGCCGATGGAAAGGTCCGAGCAGCTGAAGTGCTCGTCCAAGGACGGACTTACACCCGACCCGTGGCGAGGCTAATAGAACTGCCAAGGCTCCCTGATACTATTGATGACGACCATGACCCTATGACTTTGTGAGTTGACTGACCCTTACAGCGGACATTGAGTAGTGGACAGTGCGGTTAATCTGTCTCTGCTCAGCTAATTAGGTGGGACTAATTAGGGGGCGGCTGTTGTGAAGGATCAGATTAAACCGAATATATATATTTATTTATGGATATATATTTAATAGTATTTGTGTATCGTTTGATATCCCTTGTATATTCCTTGTACATATACACTGAATATCCCTTTATTCTACTACAGCCCATAATAGTTCATTCTCTTATTGGACAAAAGGACCAGGCGCCAGGGACAAGCCCCTGGCGTTCAAGTTCAAAGGTACCGACGAGACATGCCTTTACTAGCCTCAGCTCCGCGCAGGAATACGGCTACCGAAAGCAGAGCGGCACTACTTGTCCACTGTGCATATAAATATGGCGCAAGAAATGTAGAATTCCTCTTAGTCCTTTACCCTTCCACCCAACTAAGTAACAAGACGTGAAGCCTCACCCCACGATACCGCATGCGGTGTAGTACGGCCTGTTTGGCCTTAGAATAGCAGTGAGACCTCGTGCAAATTAATAGCTGAATTGCCAGAGTTTGGCACCGTATTTCTATTAAGTAATAATAGTCTATTATGTATGGTGCATCGTTCGGTTAGAGTTCTAAAGTGAGCAGCACCCCCATCGTTTCCTCGCGTTATCTAGAGTCTTAACCAGGTTGGGCAGACCACGCGTGGTGCTTTCATCCGAGGAGTTCTGGACGAGGACGAGTGGACCTGCACATTGGATTACCTACCCCGACGACTGCTGAGCCCTATACGGCATGGAATATCTATTTGCTTTGGTGCTTTGATTTGTGGAGCGGATAATCGCCAACACCGGTGAGTGTTGGATTTACCCCGAGAGGAGCCAAGGTGAGACGGCGCTCAGACCAGACTGAGGTCGCCTCGCTTCTTCTTCGTTGTGGACCGACAGCGACAGCTACAGCTATCGTCTACAAGAGAGCCCAAGTGTATTCATCTGCGGATCAAGGTTCTACGGGCACTGTGTTCTGTACCTGGACTCTCCCTAGAAATCGTTGACCAGACGGGATACAGCCGACGGCTCTCCTACCCCCCCTACTGGCTTACAACCGGCGGGACCCCTTCAGTATATTATCCAGCTATAATCATTAAGTGACCATCGCTATAATCCCCTAAGAGCCAGGTTGTATACTTGCTTCCTGTGTAACCAGAGATTGGACATTCAGTGTTGATTTGCATACGAGTACTCATTTGCCTTACAAGAGCATTCAATTCAAATCATAAATGTAATAAGTAACTATTATATGTACCTTTTGCTATATATTAAATATTTGACTTATACCTTTGTGTGGACCTGATTTCATATGTGGGAAAGTGTTCATCATACTTAGATATCGTGTACTGTATGGCCAGTAATTAAAGTACATAAAGCGGTAGTGGTTTAATGATACCATACTTATCAATACAGTCAGGGAATTGTACCCCTCAGTTACAATTGGTCCTTCGAGCCGGAGGGTAATCAGTGTAATATTAATATAGTGGTATTAATATTGAAATGGCCTATGATGAACACTCCACGAAACGGTCCTCCTAAAGTAGAACGCCCGCAACGTAGACGACAGCCACCTCAGTACTTAGAGGATTACACCGTCAGTAAACTACCTAGCCTTCTACAAACAGTAAACGCAGTAAAAGTAGAAAGTAAAATTATGTCCGACCCTATCATCCAGGATACCCCGACCACAGAGGCCCTAGTGGGTTCTAATGTAACTGACCAAGCTCACAGTGGGGACCAGGAGGGAACTGACACGACTTTACCCCCCGCCAATACCGAAGAAGTAGTCCCCCCAGAGCTCCGGGAGGAAGACAACCCTCCAGAGGTGGAACTCTGCACGGAACAAGATGAGGAGAGCGCCGAGGAGATAGAGCTCCAGGACTCCCCAACGAGTACAGCCAGTAGCGGCTCACCTCTACAAGCGTCTTCCCCCAGCGAAGCGGAGAGGATGCTGTCACAGGCGTTCTTCGCCAGCCTGACAGCCTCTACCGAACGCGATCGACTTCAGGGTGAACGCGATCGACTTCAGGGTGAACGCGATCGACTCCAAACACAGCAACGGAGCGAAGAAGAGCACATACGTCTGGAGCTGAGACGCCTCCAGACGGAAGAGAATATGGCAAGAGACCGGGCCGACGCCCAGCGCGCCGCTGCCGGTGCCCAAAGAGAAGCAGATCTCACCAAGCGCGAAGCCGAGCGCGACAGACTACAAGCGCAGCTAATGGAGCAGCTGATCACCAGGGCAACACCCCCTCCCTCCACAGGGGGTTCCAGAGCCTCGTCAAGACACACGTCAAGGGCACCCCCCCCTAACCGAGCAGGCGACCTTGAACTCGACCACCAGAGAGAGTCTACACCCCCCTCCGAACTCATTCCCCGACCGGTCCAAGTGAGACCCAGCTACAAGGAAGGAACGGCGGACACCGCGGAGAGGCTAAATAGACGACTACAAGATTTAGGTGACCTGGCAGAAGAAGAAGAGGGAGAAGAGGAGAGTCAAGCCCGACAGCAGCACATTACTCCACAGGACCAGGAGGTCCAGTACAGCCCAGGCTATACCCCCGCGGCTCTGCGCTACAGACCCCCGACTCGATTCACGGGTGAGCATGACGCACGACCAGTCCCGAGGAATAGCACCTGGACCAGCGGGCCATGGTACCCTGCCAGTACCAGCCCACCGAGAGGCGTAGGAAGAGACTCGCCCAGGAGGCCTCTCTCCCAACGCTCACCGATGTGCCAGCCATCCATGGCGTCATACATTGGCACACCGACGTTTCCAGACTTCACCCATGAGAATCGAGCACAGTACACGGAGCTCCGGATGTGCTTAGAGACAATGATGGTGGATGTCGCTGATGAACGCCACAAGTATGCAATATTATTGAAGCACCTGAAAGTGCCCCGAGCGCACAACATAGCGCTGGCCTATGCCACCTCTACGACCCCATACACCGCGGCTCTAGCAGCGCTGGACCAGAGATATGGACGTATATGGGATTACGTAATACAGGAGATAAGGCATATCGACCGCCTACCCCCAGCAACAGACAATCGCTCACTAGACGACCTGTCTATAAAAGTACAATCCCTGGTAGGGATGCTGGGGGCGCAACGAGAAAAGGGTATGCACGAACTATACGCAAACTCGAACGTCGAGAGGATTTTAGAGAAGCTGCCGCCCGCCCGACAGGAGCGCTTTAGGCGGCAAAGAGACCACCGTGATCCTAACGGTCCCGAGCCATCCCTCCTAGATTTAGCCGACTTCCTGGCGAGAGAAGTCAGCAGCCTACGGCTGGATACGTTCGTGCGGAGCACGCCAAGCTCCAGAGAGGGACCTAGGTGAGTAAACGATGGCCGAAGATCGGTGACTGTCATGCACCAATCAGAATCAGTACCGAGCAGCAAGAACCACAGTACCCCCTCGACGAAAGAGAAGTGGAAGATGGTGTGCCCGTACTGCGAGAAGGAACACTGGTTGTCACAATGTGACCAGTTCAAGAAGATGACCGCTGAAGAAACAAGTCACTGGATAAAGTCCAACAGGCGCTGTTACCGATGTGCGCGCAGTCACATGGCAGCCGAGTGCCGCCTAAAGAAGAAGTGTAGTCGGTGTGAGGGAGCCCATCTGGATGTCCTACACGACAGTAACAAAAGAAAGCCTGCACCATCCAACAGCACAAAGGCAAGTGTTATGTACATTGACCCCGCTAGCAGCAGCGGCGCCCAGGTGCTCTTAAAGGTGGTCCGTGTAACACTGAGTTACCAAGACAAGATCATGGACACCTACGCCGTCCTTGATGACGGGTCAGAGAAGACCCTTCTCCTCGCGTCCGCTGCGGCCCAGCTGGGGCTACGGGGGAGCGAGAACCAGATGACTATTCGGACAATAAGACGAGATCTAAAGACGATAAAGGGCGAGAATGTCTCCTTCACTATCGCAGCAAGCGGGCAGCCAGAGAGACGGTACAGGATTACTAATGCTTTCACCAGCCAAGAAATAGGACTATCGCAGTACACCTACCCCATCGCCAAGCTGATGGAGAAATATGTGCACCTGCGTCAACTTCCTATCCCGCTTATAGACGGCGCCACCCCGACCCTGCTGATAGGCTCCGATCATGCAGACCTCATAGTCCCGATAGACCGGGTCCATACAGGACCCAGAGGTTGTCCTGCAGCAGTCGAGACCCGCCTAGGATGGACGTTACAAGGCCCCCTCGCCAAGTCTCTTAACCGAACAGCAGCCACTAGCTGCCTCCACTCCAGAGCGACAGAAGGAGACACCACACTCCTGCAGCATGTCGAGAGGCTATGGACACTAGAGACAATGCCATTTAAGAACGAAAAGAAAGACATTCGTTCTAAGGAAGATATCTACGCTATAGCCCTCCTCGAGCACGGGACAAAGAGAGTCAACGTCAACGGAGTGATGAGATACGCAACTCCACTCCTGAGGCGAGAGGGAATGCCCACCTTTCGTGCTACAAAAGAGGCGACGGAGCGGTATCTATTGAACACAGAGCGGCGCCTAGCCAAAGACCCCGCTCAAGAAGCTGTGTACCGCGCTGAGATTAACAAATTAATCACAGCGGGACACATAAAGAAAATTGACTGGCGACGTCGTGCGCTGCTCCGCGCCTCCCTGATCAAAGACGGCTTTGATCTCCGGCAGCGGGCCAGCAGCAACCCCCCAGTATTGCGCAACCTCAACCCAGAGGTCGCAGAGGACCCAGCAGCAGATGAAGAGGTCCAACAAAGTGTGACAAATAGTTTCTACGTGGACAACTGTTTACAAAGCGTCTCGACGCCAGAAGAAGCCGAGGCTCTCCTACTCAAGCTCCGCGCCTCCCTGATCAAAGGCGGCTTTGATCTCAGGCAGTGGGCCAGCAGCGACCCGCAAGTACTGCGCCGCCTCTCCCCCGAGGACAAGGCCGCGAGCAGCGATACTTGGATGGCGACCATCCCAGGAGAAGCCCAAGAAATGACACTAGGACTAGTCTGGCGCTTCAAAACAGACTCGCTCCATTATAGACACAAACCCCTGATCAAGGAGCAGGGAAGGTCGACGGCAATACCGACCACCAGACGGAGTGTATACAGAACACTCGCCAGACAATATGACCCGTTGGGATGTATTCTACCTTACACCACCAGGGCAAAGATGATTGTAAGAGCGCTATGGGACAAAGACCAGGGCTGGGACGATCCCATACCCGAACACCTTGCATCCACATGGAGAGAGTGGGAGACGGAACTCCGCTCACTCCCCGGTGTTAATATACGCCGCAGCTACTTCCCACCCACAGTGAGGCCAGAGACATGCAAGATCGACCTGCACGTATTCAGCGACGCCTCCGAAGTAGCCTACGGTTCGGTGGCTTACTTGCGTGCCCGAGAGGAGGGAGGAGAAATACATACTGCTTTCATCCTGGCTCGCTCAAGAATAGCCCCACGCAAGCAACAATCTATCCCGCGCCTAGAGCTCTGCGCAGCCCTAGCAGGAGCGCAGCTCGCCACGTTAATCCAACGTGAACTCACCATTCCGGTGCAAAGAACAATCTTGTGGTCAGACTCCACGACCATACCCACATGGATCCGGTCTGATTCGTGCAGATACAAGGTCTTCGTGGGAGTCAGAGTCACCGAGATTCAAGAGTTAACAGAAGTAACCAGCTGGCGGTATGTGGACACCAAACACAACCCAGCTGACGTCATCACCCGGGGAATGTCCCTGGATGACCTCAAGTTCAAGTTCAAGTTCTTTAATAGTTGTCATACAGAAGTACAGAATACTTTCATACAAAATGCTTCTTACTGTTACGCTCCAGAGACTGTGCTAGACAAGATAGTATCAAATAACATAATAACATAATATAGCATGAATTTAGAAGAAGAATGAGGTCACAGTTGTTCGGTATAGACATATGTACAATGTTCTGAGTTACCATATAATATACAATACACAATACTATGCAGTGTACTAATGTACAGTACTATCTAGTGCAAAGCAGAAATGGGATGAGGTACAATTTTAGGTACAATTTACAGTAAGGTGTACGAGTTGTAGTGCAATCCTTCATCCATAAATATAAAGTGTGGGGAGTGGGTGCTACAGTGTGTTTGTTTAAAGTGGGTGTGTGCTATAAAGTGTGTGTAGTGGGTGCTACAGTGTGTTTGTTTAAAGTGAGTGTGTGCGTGTGGATGTGTGTGCTATGTGTGTTTGGTGGTTGTTGTTGTGTAGTGTTCATTCATTGTTCGTTTAGCAGCCTGATGGCCTGGGGATAGAAGCTACTTCTGAGTCTTTCTGTGCTCGCCTTGAGACTCCTGTGTCGCTTGCCTGACGGCAGCAGTTCAAAGAGGCAGTTGTTCGGGTGGCTCGAGTCCTTAATAATTCTCTTAGCCTTCCCCTTGCAACGCTTGTTGTAAATGTTCTGGAGAGTGGGGAGCCCCCCTCCAATTGTGCGTTCGGCTGAACGTGTCACTCTTTGTAGTCTGCTTTGGTCTTTTGCAGTGCTATTCCCAAACCAGGAGGTGATGTTGCCGGTCAAGATGCTCTCTATTGTACATGAGTAGAAGTTCTTAAGGATCTTCTGGCTGACTTGGAACTTCCTTAGGCGCCTGAGGAAGTAGAGGCGTTGTCGTGCCTTCTTCACCACACTGTTAATGTGTATGGTCCATTTCAAGTCCTCGGATATGTGGGCTCCGAGGTACTTGAAGCTGTTGACTCTCTCAACCGGTGCCCCGTCGATGCTGAGGGGGCTGTAGTCCTTGACCCCCGACCTCCTGAAGTCCACAATCATCTCCTTTGTTTTGCTGACGTTCAGGGAGAGGCTGTTTTCCTGGCACCATCCCGCCAGGACCTTGACCTCTTCCAGGTAGGCCCTCTCGTCGTTGGCAGAGATCAGGCCCACCACCACTGTGTCGTCAGCAAATTTGACGATTGTATTGCTACTCCGCTGAGCCACACAGTCGTGTGTGTACAGGGAGTAGAGGAGGGGACTCAGAACACAGCCCTGGGGGGCCCCTATGTTGAGGGTGATGGATGAGGAGGTGCAGTTGCCTGCTCTCACCACCTGGGGTCTGCCAGTCAGGAAGTCCAAGACCCACTGGCAGAGGTCATAGCCCAAGCCCAGGTCCCTGAGCTTGGCTATGAGTATGGAGGGGACTATGGTATTGAATGCCGAGCTGTAGTCGATGAATAGCATTCTCACATAGTTCCCCTGCCTCTTGTCCAGGTGTGATGCTGCTGTGTGCAGCACATGGGATATGGCGTCCTCCGTGGACCTGTTGGGGCGGTATGCAAATTGCAGGGGGTCCATGTTGATGGGGAGGGAGGAGCAGATGTAGCCCTTTACTAGCTTCTCAAAGCACTTCATGGCTATGGAGGTGAGAGCTACAGGGCGGTAGTCGTTGAGGCAAGCAGGCTTGGATTTTTTGGGTACAGGGATAATAGTGGACTTCTTCAGGCAGGTGGGGATGACAGCCTGTTCTAAGGACAGGTTAAATATGTCAGTGAATACTGGGGCCAGTTGGTCGGCACAGACTTTTAGGACGCGGCCGGGGATGCCGTCCGGACCTGCTGCCTTCCTGATATTCACTTTTTTAAAGGTCCGCCTCACCTCATGCTCTGTTACCCTGAACACTGCGCCTCCATCAGCAGCCGACCCCCCCCCCCCCATTGCCGAGGCTTGTGAGCTGGTGTTGTTATTACCAGCATCAAACCTCGCATAGAAGGTATTGAGGTCGTTTGCTAAGGAGATGTCATTGTTCAGTTTGAGGGAGGCGCCTTTGTAGTCTGTCATCGTTTTGAGCCCCTGCCACATAGCTCTAGAGTCAGCTTGTTCAAACTGGAGTTCAATTTTATCCCTGTAGCGCCGTTTTGCCTCTGACACTGTCCTCCTTACGTTGTGTTGCGCCACCTTGTGGTCATTCATGTTGCCTGCCACTAGGCCGTCATTGTATGCTTTGGTGCGCTCTCTCAGGGCTTCACGGACGGATTTGTCTACCCAGGGTTTTTGATTTGGGTAAACTTTCATTTTGGTAGTGGGGATTGTTTCTTTCACCCTAGTACAGACATAGTCCAGCACTGTCTCCGTGTAGGCATTAATGTTATCTGTGTCGCGGAATACAATCCAGTCTGTGTTGTGGAACACTGACCGGATCGTATCCTCTGACGTCACATCCCATTTCTGCACCTCTCGCGAGACTACGGGAGTACTTTTAATTCTTTGTCTGTACTTTGGTGTAAGGAAAATGGATGCGTGATCTGACTTGCCAAAGCCACTATCAGAATGAGCCTTGTAGCCACCTTTAAATTGCGTGTAACAGTGATCTAGGATGTTACCGCCTCTGGTGTTGCAAGTCACATGCTGGTAGAAATCAGGCAATACCTTTCTCAGATTGGCGCTATTGAAATCTCCCAGTACTAAAATGGCGGCGTTAACGTTCGTCGCTTGTATATTATTTACCTCGTCGTGTAGTCTGGAGAGCGCGGCGTTGTTGTTGGCTTGCGGTGGAATATACACTCCGACCAGGACGATCGCCGTTAACTCCCTCGGGAGGAAGAAAGGACGACACTTGATGGTTATATATTCCAGTTCTGGGGAGCAGTAGTTGGATAATTCCTTCACATTCGTTGGATCACTCCAATTTTTGTTAAACATGAAGGCAATACCTCCACCACGTTGTTTACCGGACTCTGATTGTGTCCGATCCTTCCTATGGATAAAGAAGTGATCCGTTGGTTGAATCGCGTGATCTGGAACCTCCGGTGTTAGCCAAGTTTCGGTGAAGCAAAGGACATTGCAGTCCCTAACGTCTCTTTGATATTGAATCCTTGCTCGGATGTCATCCAGTTTATTGTCTATTGATTGTACATTGGCTAGCAATATACTGGGAAGTGGTGTACGGTGTCGTCTGGATCTCAGCCTGTTTCGGATCCCAGACCTTTTTCCTCGACGTCTTTTCCTGGGGTCTAGGAACAAAGGATCCGGTCCTAGTCTCCGGAGGATTTCTTCCGGCCATTGATGTGGTTCGGAAAGTTGATCCAGCGAGTAATCCAGTTGGTAAGTTTCCCGTAATCCAATGTCAATGATTGACTGACGGTCATACACATATAATGCACCAACAGTTGGTGCAAATAAAACTCCTAATACTATAAAAATTAACAAAATAAAGCACAGTCTCGTCGGAGCGATCAGAAAGGCAGCCATCACAGCAGCGCCAAGTCACCCGTCCCAACCTCTACAGTGACGGGCCAGAGTTCCTCAAGCTCCCCGAAGAAGAGTGGCCTACACCCACCCCACGGGAGGCGAGCAAAGAGGAGGCAGAGAACAAGAAACCTATGTTCTGTGGGTTGACACACACTCGTCCCCACAGACCCGGTTCTAGACGATTGCCTCACCCTAGAGAGTGCGCAGCTAAAGACATTTCTGTGGCACCACCCAGAGGTTCAGCCCACAACTGACATTTCAGCAGCTGACTACGAAGAAGCAGAACTCCTTCTACTACAACGAGCCCAGAGAGACTCGTTCCCCGATGAGCTAGCTTGTCTACAGGGAGCAAAGCCCGTCCCATCAGACAGCAGACTGCTTCACCTGGCCCCCGAGAGCGACGCCCATAATCTCATCAGAGTGGGTGGTCGTCTGCGGAGAGCCCCAGATCTACCGGATGACGTTAAGTACCCGATAGTCTTGAACAGCCGACACAAGGTTACAGAGCTGATCATAAAGAAATACGACGAGGATGTGCACCACGCAGGGGCAGAGAGAGTCTTCGCGGAGATCAGACGTCGTTATTGGATACTGCAAGGGAGAGAAGCAGTGCGGCGCTTCCAGCGAACCTGTCTAGACTGTCGTAAGTGGCGCGCGCAGCCCAGTATACCCCGGATGGCTGACCTACCTCCCTGTCGCCTCCGACTCGGTGACAAGCCCTTCCACTCCACCGGTATGGACTGTTTTGGCCCGCTGTATATAAAGAGAGGAAGGGGAACCGAGAAGCGGTGGGGTATTGTATTCAAATGCATGACCACCAGAGCGATACATATCGGACTCCTTCCAACCATGAGCACAGACTCATTCCTTATGGCCTTCCGAAGATTCACATCACGGAAAGGAAAACCGTCTACATTGTTGTCTGATCACGGGACAAACTTCAAAGGCGGAGAAAGAGAGCTGAGAGAGAGCTTCCAAGCTATGGGCCCAGAACTTAAGACCCACCTCGCTCCATCCCAGATTGACTTCCAGTTTAATCCCCCGAACGCACCTCACTTCGGTGGAACCTGGGAACGAGAAGTACGTTCCATAAAGACAGCCCTGTACGGCGTGCTTGGGGCCCAGACTGTGGCGGAAGAAGTCCTAATGACAGTCCTCACGGAGATCGAGGGAGTATTGAACTCAAAGCCCCTCGGTTACGTCTCAAGTGATGTAGCAGATGTCGACCCAGTCACCCCCAACACCCTCTTGATGGGGCGGCTGGACCCCGCGCTACCACAGACAATGTACAGGCCTGAAGAAGCGAACGGCCGAAGAATGTGGAGGTACAGTCAAGTACTGGCTGATAAGTTTTGGAACAGCTTCCTACTCCACTACCTACCGTCTCTACAGACCCGCCAGAAGTGGGTAAAAGAGAGAGACAATTTGACAGAAGGAACAGTCGTCATGATCATCGACCAGTCACTACCCAGAGCTATGTGGCCGGCTGGCCGCGTAAGCAAAGTGATCACCGGTGCCGATGGAAAGGTCCGAGCAGCTGAAGTGCTCGTCCAAGGACGGACTTACACCCGACCCGTGGCGAGGCTAATAGAACTGCCAAGGCTCCCTGATACTATTGATGACGACCATGACCCTATGACTTTGTGAGTTGACTGACCCTTACAGCGGACATTGAGTAGTGGACAGTGCGGTTAATCTGTCTCTGCTCAGCTAATTAGGTGGGACTAATTAGGG
The DNA here is from genome assembly GCF_963971535.1 of Notolepis coatsorum. NCBI lineage: Eukaryota > Metazoa > Chordata > Actinopteri > Aulopiformes > Paralepididae > Notolepis > Notolepis coatsorum. The sequence goes on along the minus strand of NW_028171072.1, from coordinate 234,820 downwards.
GGCGGCTGTTGTGAAGGATCAGATTAAACCGAATATATATATTTATTTATGGATATATATTTAATAGTATTTGTGTATCGTTTGATATCCCTTGTATATTCCTTGTACATATACACTGAATATCCCTTTATTCTACTACAGCCCATAATAGTTCATTCTCTTATTGGACAAAAGGACCAGGCGCCAGGGACAAGCCCCTGGCGTTCAAGTTCAAAGGTACCGACGAGACATGCCTTTACTAGCCTCAGCTCCGCGCAGGAATACGGCTACCGAAAGCAGAGCGGCACTACTTGTCCACTGTGCATATAAATATGGCGCAAGAAATGTAGAATTCCTCTTAGTCCTTTACCCTTCCACCCAACTAAGTAACAAGACGTGAAGCCTCACCCCACGATACCGCATGCGGTGTAGTACGGCCTGTTTGGCCTTAGAATAGCAGTGAGACCTCGTGCGAATTAATAGCTGAATTGCCAGAGTTTGGCACCGTATTTCTATTAAGTAATAATAGTCTATTATGTATGGTGCATCGTTCGGTTAGAGTTCTAAAGTGAGCAGCACCCCCATCGTTTCCTCGCGTTATCTAGAGTCTTAACCAGGTTGGGCAGACCACGCGTGGTGCTTTCATCCGAGGAGTTCTGGGCGAGGACGAGTGGACCTGCACATTGGATTACCTACCCCGACGACTGCTGAGCCCTATACGGCATGGAATATCTATTTGCTTTGGTGCTTTGATTTGTGGAGCGGATAATCGCCAACACCGGTGAGTGTTGGATTTACCCCGAGAGGAGCCAAGGTGAGACGGCGCTCAGACCAGACTGAGGTCGCCTCGCTTCTTCTTCGTTGTGGACCGACAGCGACAGCTACAGCTATCGTCTACAAGAGAGCCCAAGTGTATTCATCTGCGGATCAAGGTTCTACGGGCACTGTGTTCTGTACCTGGACTCTCCCTAGAAATCGTTGACCAGACGGGATACAGCCGACGGCTCTCCTACCCCCCCTACTGGCTTACAACCGGCGGGACCCCTTCAGTATATTATCCAGCTATAATCATTAAGTGACCATCGCTATAATCCCCTAAGAGCCAGGTTGTATACTTGCTTCCTGTGTAACCAGAGATTGGACATTCAGTGTTGATTTGCATACGAGTACTCATTTGCCTTACAAGAGCATTGCTAAGTAACTATTATATGTACCTTTTGCTATATATTAAATATTTGACTTATACCTTTGTGTGGACCTGATTTCATATGTGGGAAAGTGTTCATCATACTTAGATATCGTGTACTGTATGGCCAGTAATTAAAGTACATAAAGCGGTAGTGGTTTAATGATACCATACTTATCAATACAGTCAGGGAATTGTACCCCTCAGTTACACTAATGTTGTGTAAAAATGTATGGAAATGCTTCAAATGTAGGAAATATATTCAATGTAACAATATTTTAGCAAAAGTGTGTTTTTACAGCATGTGACATCATTACACACAGGTTTCTATTTGCATGAAATCTGTTGGATGGAAACACACTTTCACCGGCATTATACCTGTCCTATATTCCTAATTTAAGACTCGGACAGTATTCTAAAAGAAAATAACAAAAAAGGATTATTCACATTTGTACTCTTCAAAAAATAGCTATACAAACCATTTTCTTAAAAATCAAAAGCAAATGACTCATTCTTAAATGTATGTCAGCATTGTTCCACAAGTTAACCCCAACAATAGAAATACATCTCCTTTTAATCCCTTTCTTAGCTTTTTGAACAGTACATTTACAAATGTCTCTCAAATCATATTTTATTTCATGTATTGAAAAGAACCTTTGCACACTGTCCGGGAGTAACTTTGCTTTAGCTCTGTACATTATTTGCATACTTTTATAATAAACCAAATCATTACATTTCATAACATGAGACTTTATAAACGTCTCCGGTTATGCATCTCCGTTATGCATCTCTGTTACACATCTCCGTTATGCATCTCTGTTACACATCTACGGTTATGCATCTTGTGCACTGTGTTTATTAGCTAATTTTGTGTAAAAACTAAACGCTTAAAATGTAGGAAATATATTCAATGTAACAATATTTTAGCAAAAGTGTGTTTTTACAGCATGTGACACCATTACACACAGGTTTCTATTCACATCAAATCTGTTGGATGGAAACACACTTTCAAGGAAACTTAGCTATCTGTTCTTGTTTCCACAGTCTGGACTCTGCTGAAGATTACAAACAGTGAGTGTGTGTGTGTGTGTGTGTGTGTGTGTGTGTGTGTGTGTGTGTGTGTGTGTGTGTGTGTGTGTGTGTGTGTGTGTGCGCGTGCGCGTGTGTGTGTGTGTGTGTGTGTGTGTGTGTGTGTGTGTGTGTGTGTGTGTGTGTGTGTGTGTGTGTGTGTGTGTGTGTGTGCGCGTGCCGTTATACATCTCTTTTATACATCTAATTTTATATATATCAGTTATGCATCTCTGTTACGCATCTCCCACCACGTGTTTCCGCTTTAGATATTAGAATTAAAATTTACCAACAACTAGAGAAGTAGATCGATATATACAAAATCTACCGTTATATATCTCCGTTATGCATCTCAGTTATATATCTGATTTTACACATCTCTGTTATGGATCTCCATTATACATCTCACGCTATGCATCTCTGTTATGCATCTTTGTTATAAATCTCCTGTTATGTATCTTCTGTATTAATCCATATTAATCTGTTCTTGATACACTTGATTCATTTTCATATGGGATTTGGCTAACTGGACAAACATTTGTGTTCACTGTGTGTGTTTGCTAATGTTGTGTAAAAATGTATGGAAATGCTTCAAATGTAGGAAATATATTCAATGTAACAATATTTTAGCAAAAGTGTGTTTTTACAGCATGTGACATCATTACACACAGGTTTCTATTCACATCAAATCTGTTGGATGGAAACACACTTTCAAGGAAACTTAGCTATCTGTTCTTGTTTCCACAGTCTGGACTCTGCTGAAGATTACAAACAGTGAGTGTGTGTGTGTGTGTGTGTGTGTGTGTGTGTGTGTGTGTGTGTGTGTGTGTGTGTGTGTGTGTGTGTGTGTGTGTGTGTGTGTGTGTGTGTGTGTGTGTGTGTGTGTGTGTGTGTGTGTGTGTGTGTGTGTGTGTGTGTGTGTGTGTGTGTGTGTGTGTGTGTGTGTGTGTGTGTGTGTGTGTGTGTGTGTGTGTGTGTGTGTGTGTGTGTGTGTGTGTGTGTGTGTGTGTGTGTGTGTGTGTGTGTGTGTGTGTGTGTGTGTGTGTGTGTGTGTGTGTGTGTGTGTGTGTGTGTGTGTGTGTGTGTGTGTGTGTGTGTGTGTGTGTGTGTGTGTGTGTGTGTGTGTGTGTGTGTGTGTGTGTGTGTGTGTGTGTGTGTGTGTGTGTGTGTGTGTGTGTGTGTGTGTGTGTGTGTGTGTGTGTGTGTGTGTGTGTGTGTGTGTGTGTGTGTGTGTGTGTGTGCGTGCCGTTATACATCTCTTTTATACATCTAATTTTATATATATCAGTTATGCATCTCTGTTACGCATCTCCCACCACGTGTTTCCGCTTTAGATATTACAATAAAAATTGACCAACAACTAGAGAAGTAGATCGATATATACAAAATCTACCGTTATATATCTCTGTTATGCATCTCAGTTATATATCTGATTTTACACATCTCTGTTATGGATCTCCATTATACATCTCACGCTATGCATCTCTGTTATGCATCTTTGTTATAAATCTCCTGTTATGTATCTTCTGTATTAATCCATATTAATCTGTTCTTGATACACTTGATTCATTTTCATATGGGATTTGGCTAACTGGACAAACATTTGTGTTCACTGTGTGTGTTTGCTAATGTTGTGTAAAAATGTATGGAAATGCTTCAAATGTAGGAAATATATTCAATGTAACAATATTTTAGCAAAAGTGTGTTTTTACAGCATGTGACATCATTACACACAGGTTTCTATTTGCATGAAATCTGTTGGATGGAAACACACTTTCACCGGCATTATACCTGTCCTATATTCCTAATTTAAGACTCGGACAGTATTCTAAAAGAAAATAACAAAAAAGGATTATTCACATTTGTACTCTTCAAAAAATAGCTATACAAACCATTTTCTTAAAAATCAAAAGCAAATGACTCATTCTTAAATGTATGTCAGCATTGTTCCACAAGTTAACCCCAACAATAGAAATACATCTCCTTTTAATCCCTTTTTTAGCTTTTTGAACAGTACATTTACAAATGTCTCTCAAATCATATTTTATTTCATGTATTGAAAAGAACCTTTGCACACTGTCCGGGAGTAACTTTGCTTTAGCTCTGTACATTATTTGCATACTTTTATAATAAACCAAATCATTACATTTCATAACATGAGACTTTATAAGCGTCTCCGGTTATGCATCTCCGTTATGCATCTCTGTTACACATCTCCGTTATGCATCTCTGTTACACATCTACGGTTATGCATCTTGTGCACTGTGTTTATTAGCTAATTTTGTGTAAAGACTAAACGCTTAAAATGTAGGAAATATATTCAATGTAACAATATTTTAGCAAAAGTGTGTTTTTACAGCATGTGACATCATTACACACAGGTTTCTATTCACATCAAATCTGTTGGATGGAAACACACTTTCAAGGAAACTTAGCTATCTGTTCTTGTTTCCACAGTCTGGACTCTGCTGAAGATTACAAACAGTGAGTGTGTGTGTGTGTGTGTGTGTGTGTGTGTGTGTGTGTGTGTGTGTGTGTGTGTGTGTGTGTGTGTGTGTGTGTGTGTGTGTGTGTGTGTGTGTGTGTGTGTGTGTGTGTGTGTGTGTGTGTGTGTGTGTGTGTGTGTGTGTGTGTGTGTGTGTGTGTGTGTGTGTGTGTGTGTGTGTGTGTGTGTGTGTGTGTGTGTGTGTGTGTGTGTGTGTGTGTGTGTGTGTGTGTGTGTGTGTGTGTGTGTGTGTGTGTGTGTGTGTGTGTGTGTGTGTGTGTGTGTGTGTGTGTGTGTGTGTGTGTGTGTGTGTGTGTGTGTGTGTGTGTGTGTGTGTGTGTGTGTGTGTGTGTGTGTGTGTGTGTGTGTGTGTGTGTGTGTGTGTGTGTGTGTGTGTGTGTGTGTGTGTGCGTGCGTGCGTGCCGTTATACATCTCTTTTATACATCTAATTTTATATATATCAGTTATGCATCTCTGTTACGCATCTCCCACCACGTGTTTCCGCTTTAGATATTACAATAAAAATTGACCAACAACTAGAGAAGTAGATCGATATATACAAAATCTACCGTTATATATCTCTGTTATGCATCTCAGTTATATATCTGATTTTACACATCTCTGTTATGGATCTCCATTATACATCTCACGCTATGCATCTCTGTTATGCATCTTTGTTATAAATCTCCTGTTATGTATCTTCTGTATTAATCCATATTAATCTGTTCTTGATACACTTGATTCATTTTCATATGGGATTTGGCTAACTGGACAAACATTTGTGTTCACTGTGTGTGTTTGCTAATGTTGTGTAAAAATGTATGGAAATGCTTCAAAATATATTCAATGTAACAATATTTTAGCAAAAGTGTGTTTTTACAGCATGTGACATCATTACACACAGGTTAATGTAACAATATTTTAGCAAAAGTGTGTTTTTACAGCATGTGACATCATTACACACAGGTTTCTATTTGCATGAAATCTGTTGGATGGAAACACACTTTCACCGGCATTATACCTGTCCTATATTCCTAATTTAAGACTCGGACAGTATTCTAAAAGAAAATAACAAAAAAGGATTATTCACATTTGTACTCTTCAAAAAATAGCTATACAAACCATTTTCTTAAAAATCAAAAGCAAATGACTCATTCTTAAATGTATGTCAGCATTGTTCCACAAGTTAACCCCAACAATAGAAATATATCTCCTTTTAATCCCTTTCTTAGCTTTTTGAACAGTACATTTACAAATGTCTCTCAAATCATATTTTATTTCATGTATTGAAAAGAACCTTTGCACACTGTCCGGGAGTAACTTTGCTTTAGCTCTGTACATTATTTGCATACTTTTATAATAAACCAAATCATTACATTTCATAACATGAGACTTTATAAGCGTCTCCGGTTATGCATCTCCGTTATGCATCTCTGTTACACATCTCCGTTATGCATCTCTGTTACACATCTACGGTTATGCATCTTGTGCACTGTGTTTATTAGCAAATTTTGTGTAAAAACTAAACGCTTAAAATGTAGGAAATATATTCAATGTAACAATATTTTAGCAAAAGTGTGTTTTTACAGCATGTGACATCATTACACACAGGTTTCTATTCACATCAAATCTGTTGGATGGAAACACACTTTCAAGGAAACTTAGCTATCTGTTCTTGTTTCCACAGTCTGGACTCTGCTGAAGATTACAAACAGTGAGTGTGTGTGTGTGTGTGTGTGTGTGTGTGTGTGTGTGTGTGTGTGTGTGTGTGTGTGTGTGTGTGTGTGTGTGTGTGTGTGTGTGTGTGTGTGTGTGTGTGTGTGTGTGTGTGTGTGTGTGTGTGTGTGTGTGTGTGTGTGTGTGTGTGTGTGTGTGTGTGTGTGTGTGTGTGTGTGTGTGTGTGTGTGTGTGTGTGTGTGTGTGTGTGTGTGTGTGTGTGTGTGTGTGTGTGTGTGTGTGTGTGTGTGTGTGTGTGTGTGTGTGTGTGTGTGTGTGTGTGTGTGTGTGTGTGTGTGTGTGTGTGTGTGTGTGTGTGTGTGTGTGTGTGTGTGTGTGTGTGTGTGTGTGTGTGTGTGTGTGTGTGTGTGTGTGTGTGTGTGTGTGTGTGTGTGTGTGTGTGTGTGTGTGTGCGCGCGTGCCGTTATACATCTCTTTTATACATCTAATTTTATATATATCAGTTATGCATCTCTGTTACGCATCTCCCACCACGTGTTTCCGCTTTAGATATTAGAATTAAAATTGACCAACAACTAGAGAAGTAGATCGATATATACAAAATCTACCGTTATATATCTCCGTTATGCATCTCAGTTATATATCTGATTTTACACATCTCTGTTATGGATCTCCATTATACATCTCACGCTATGCATCTCTGTTATGCATCTTTGTTATAAATCTCCTGTTATGTATCTTCTGTATTAATCCATATTAATCTGTTCTTGATACACTTGATTCATTTTCATATGGGATTTGGCTAACTGGACAAACATTTGTGTTCACTGTGTGTGTTTGCTAATGTTGTGTAAAAATGTATGGAAATGCTTCAAAATATATTCAATGTAACAATATTTTAGCAAAAGTGTGTTTTTACAGCATGTGACATCATTACATTTACATTTACATTTAGTCATTTAGCTGACGCTTTTATCCAAAGCGACTTACAAGTTCTGTACGACAAGCCATCAGGAAGGGCACAACTCTATCAGCTGAGCAACAATGTTCATCAAAGTGTTGAGTGCTACAGTGTAGGTTAGTTTATTAGGACAAGTGCATGACAGTACGGTTAGTTAGGGTTCGATTTTTTTTTTTTTTTTTTTTTTTAATTCAGATAATGGTTGAAGAAGTGCGTCTTTAGTCGACGGCGAAAGATTGGACGTGATTCGGCTGTCCTAACTGGGGTGGGTAGTTCATTCCACCATTGTGGGGCAAGGACTGAGAATAGGCGACTTCTCTTTGATGACCCTCCCGGAGCTTGGATAGGAGTAGGTCTGAGGCGGCCAGAAGATGCAGAGCGTAGGGGTCTTGAGGGTGTGTAGTTAGAGACCATTGACCGGAGGTAGGCGGGAGCGGTTCCCTTTGCCGCACGGTATGCTAGGTCGAGGGCCTTGAAGCGGATTCGTGCAGCAATGGGGAGCCAGTGCAGGTCCCTAAGAAGTGGGGTGACATGGGCCGACTTCGGTAGGTTTGAGATCAGGCGGGCCGCTGCGTTCTGAATGAGTTGAAGAGGCTTAGTGGCAGTGGCCGGGAGGCCAGCGAGCAGTGCATTGCAGTAGTCGAGGCGGGAGATGACTGTTGATTGGACGAGGAGTTGGGTGGCTTCTTTTGTCAGGAAGGGGCGTATCCTTCTGACGTTGCTCAGGAGGAATCGGCAGGTTCTGGTCGTCGCTGCGATGTGAGCAGAGAAGTTCAACTGGTCATTACACACAGGTTTCTATTTGCATGAAATCTGTTGGATGGAAACACACTTTCACCGGCATTATACCTGTCCTATATTCCTAATTTAAGACTCGGACAGTATTCTAAAAGAAAATAACAAAAAAGGATTATTCACATTTGTACTCTTCAAAAAATAGCTATACAAACCATTTTCTTAAAAATCAAAAGCAAATGACTCATTCTTAAATGTATGTCAGCATTGTTCCACAAGTTAACCCCAACAATAGAAATACATCTCCTTTTAATCCCTTTCTTAGCTTTTTGAACAGTACATTTACAAATGTCTCTCAAATCATATTTTATTTCATGTATTGAAAAGAACCTTTGCACACTGTCCGGGAGTAACTTTGCTTTAGCTCTGTACATTATTTGCATACTTTTATAATAAACCAAATCATTACATTTCATAACATGAGACTTTATAAACGTCTCCGGTTATGCATCTCCGTTATGCATCTCTGTTACACATCTCCGTTATGCATCTCTGTTACACATCTAAGGTTATGCATCTTGTGCACTGTGTTTATTAGCTAATTTTGTGTAAAAACTAAACGCTTAAAATGTAGGAAATATATTCAATGTAACAATATTTGTGTGTTTTTACAGCATGTGACATCATTACACATAGGTTTCTATTCACATCAAATCTGTTGGATGGAAACACACTTTCACCGGCATAATTCACATGAATGTTTTTTGCAAACTGCAAATAATTGGCTTTAAATTCAACTGACAAGTGGATGGAAACTTAGCTACTATCTGTTCTTGTTTCCACAGTCTGGACTCTGAAGAAGATTGGATCTTGATCGAGGAAACGTGAGTGTGTGTGTGTGTGTGTGTGTGTGTGTGTGTGTGTGTGTGTGTGTGTGTGTGTGTGTGTGTGTGTGTGTGTGTGTGTGTGTGTGTGTGTGTGTGTGTGTGTGTGGGTGTAGGTGTAGGTGTGTGTGTGTGTTTGTATGGTGATAACTAGTAATGAGGTGTGTGTGTGTTTAGGTGTGTGTGTGTTTGTATGGTGATAACTAGTAATGAGGTGTGTGTGTTTAGGTGTGTGTGTTTGTATGGTGATAACTAGTAATGAGGTGTGTGTGTGTGTGTGTTTGTATGGTGATAACTAGTAATGAGGTGTGTGTGTGTTTAGGTGTGTGTGTTTGTATGGTGATAACTAGTAATGAGGTGTGTGTGTGTGTGTGTCTCCACCAGATTTGTGTCTCCTCTGACAGACGGACACACCTTCTAGAGTCTCCTCTGACAGACGGACACACCTTCCCCTCCCACCTCTTGCAGAGACAAGTCGCATTTCTTTCCTCTCTCCCAAGGCCTTCAAGGCCGTTCCTACCGCCGCCTCTACTGCTCCATGGAGCCCGACGCTGCTATGCCCTGCTTCGTGCCGGTGGCCGGACTATACTCAAATCAACTCTAAATGGATCTAATCAGTGGATTGCATATTTTCTTCAAGAAGCAGAATAAGGCTAACCCTCTCTGCCTATTGGGACATCATAATCGGGTTACCAACTCGAAGACGTGGTCATTTTTGGATTATCGAAGCTTTTGGACTGCAATAAGAAGATTTTGGATCTGTTTACCGCGCACAGGATCTACCAAAATGAACTGATAAGACACTTGGACACTTGGACTAATAATGCATTCAGTCATTTGGACGGAGTTGTTAAAACTCACTCCACTCAAATCAATAGAGTTATATTCCACTCTATTCAAATCAAATTTAAAGGGACGTGGCTGGGATAAATTGTGCCAGTCAGTCAGCCAAAACAAATTCTTGGACCAAGGTCGAACCGAGAGCTCTGGAGTCGAAGGCCCTCTGGGAGATAAGAGTGGCGAGCGGTGTCCCACACCCCCAATCCCTAGTCCCACCCCCCCCCCCCCCCCCCCTTCCTCTGCATTGGCGCTGCACTGTCGGCTGCCTCGTGTGAGGGAGACCTCCCCCACCCAGGACTTGGCTTGTGCACTCCCCCCCACCTTCCCCCCCCCCTCCCACTCCCCCCCCCCCCCTACAGCCCTGTAACAACCCCAACCCACTCCCCCCTCCTTCCGTAAATGGCGCTGCCTATGACGGCTGCCAGTCTGTTTGCGGTGGTGAATATGCATTAGTACCATTATTACTATCTAAAATGTAATAATTGTGGAATATTACTGTAATGAGCTGTATGTGTATGATCCAAGCACACACACACACACACACACACACACACACACTACACACACACACATACATTATTATGGGATCTGTATACTGTACATTTACTTACTCTGATTTTGGTTATTAGATGATGTATGTTTTAAGAGTAGGGTGGCCAACCGTTCTCCTTTGCCTGGACATGTCCACTTTTCACGCCCTGCCCGGGGCGTCCGGTGGGGTTTTCTAAATTCATGAAAATGTCCGGTTTTCATTGTTTTTCACGGTACCGTTAAGAGCCTTTATTCGTGAACATTTCAAGTTCAAGTTCAAGTTCTTTAATAGTTGTCATACAGAAGTACAGAATACTTTCATACAAAATGCTTCTTACTGTTACGCTCCAGAGACTGTGCTAGACAAGATAGTATCAAATAACATAATAACATAATATAGCATGAATTTAGAAGAAGAAAATGAGGTCACAGTGTTCGGTATAGACATATGTACAATGTTCTGAGTTACCATATAATATACAATACACAATACTATGCAGTGTGCTAATGTACAGTACTATCTAGTGCAAAGCAGAAATGGGATGAGGTACAATTTTAGGTACAATTTACAGTAAGGTGTACGAGTTGTAGTGCAATCCTTCATCCATAAATATAAAGTGTGGGGAGTGGGTGCTACAGTGTGTTTGTTTAAAGTGGGTGTGTGCTATAAGTGTGTGGAGTGGGTGCTACAGTGTGTTTGTTTAAAGTGAGTGTGTGCGTGTGGATGTGTGTGCTATGTGCGTTTGGTGGTTGTTGTTGTGTAGTGTTCATTCATTGTTCGTTTAGCAGCCTGATGGCCTGGGGATAGAAGCTTCTTCTGAGTCTTTCTGTGCTCGCCTTGAGACTCCTGTATCGCTTGCCTGACCGCAGCAGTTCAAAGAGGCAGTTGTTCGGGTGACTGGAGTCTTTAATGATTCTCTTAGCCTTGCCCTTGCAACGCTTGTAGTAAATGTTCTGGAGGGTGGGGAGCCCCCCTCCAATTGTGCGTTCGGCTGAACGTGTCACTCTTTGTAGTCTGCTTTGGTCTTGTGCAGTGCTATTCCCAAACCAGGAGGTGATGTTGCCGGTCAAGATGCTCTCTATTGTACATGAGTAGAAGTTCTTAAGGATCTTCTGGCTGACTTGGAACTTCCTTAGGCGCCTGAGGAAGTAGAGGCGTTGTCGTGCCTTCTTCACAACACTGTTAATGTGTGTGGTCCATGTCAAGTCCTCGGATATGTAGGCTCCGAGGTACTTAAAGCTGTTGACTCTCTCAACCGGTGCCCCGTCGATGCTGAGGGGGCTGTAGTCCTTGACCCCCGACCTCCTGAAGTCCACAATCATCTCCTTTGTTTTGCTGACGTTCAGGGAGAGGCTGTTTTCCTGGCACCATCCCGCCAGGACCTTGACCTCTTCCAGGTAGGCCCTCTCGTCGTTGGCAGAGATCAGGCCCACCACCACTGTGTCGTCAGCAAATTTGACGATTGTATTGCTACTCCGCTGAGCCACACAGTCGTGTGTGTACAGGGAGTAGAGGAGGGGACTCAGAACACAGCCCTGGGGGGCCCCTATGTTGAGGGTGATGGATGAGGAGGTGCAGTTGCCTGCTCTCACCACCTGGGGTCTGCCAGTCAGGAAGTCCAAGACCCACTGGCAGAGGTCATAGCCCAAGCCCAGGTCCCTGAGCTTGGCTATGAGTATGGAGGGGACTATGGTATTGAATGCCGAGCTGTAGTCGATGAATAGCATTCTCACATAGTTCCCCTGCCTCTTGTCCAGGTGTGATGCTGCTGTGTGCAGCACATGGGATATGGCGTCACTAATTTTTGTATTGATTCATGTTTCAGTTTCACAGTCAAGTCATGTCTCAGTAAACTCAAAGACAACGCAAACCCCTCATTAACATTACATATGTCTTGTTGTGGAATTAACATAACATTATGCATACTTTTGACAATAAATAAAATCAGAATTTGTTCTTACTTGCTTGCCTGGGTAATAAAAAATCTTTTTTAAACCGATACCGATATTTTCCGATATCACATTTTAATGCCAATATCGGCCGATAATATCGGTAGGCCGATAATATCGGACATGACACATTCTATGTGAGCTTGATTGATTGATTGAAAACGTTATTAACAGATTGCTGAATGTGTACAATACAGTACGGCTCAATACAAATTGTTAAGGGGATGCAGACCAGAGAAAGACTTTCGTCTTGTTTACATCAGGGTCCCCCATTTTCAATTCATCATGGCATTTATGACATACACGACATACAGATATACAGTACTGTTACATCCAGACATTTATGACATACAAAATATACAAACATACAGTACTGTTTAAGAGGAGAACATAAAAAAAATAGATACATTAGAGGGAGAAGAAACTGTACACACAAAATATATACGTTCGAGGGGGAAGAAACTGTACAGGGGGGGGGGGGGGGGGGTTTCGAATTGCAGCCACCCGTTTTGAAGGAGGGTAGGGAATGGGATTCACATTATTTTACGGCTGTGGGTAGGGCGTTCCACATTGTTGTGGCATAATTGCAAACTTGGCCTTACTCCTAAAACCCACCTCGGCCCATTTTGACAATCTAGGATGGCTTAGAGTAGACGACAGAGTATAGCAACTTGCAATGGGCCTGGTCTACAAGATGCACTACACCACAAAGATACCTATGTACCTGTCGAAATACTTCCTAAAGGTCAGTGAAGTCCGGACCACAAGACCAGAGGGAGTTCCACAAATCACGTTCAACCCAGAATCGGCTCCAACAAGGGACTAAACACGTTTCACAATTATGCCACAATAATGTGGAACGCCCTACCCACAGCCGTAAAATAATGTGAATCCCTACCCTCCTTCAAAACTGCTCTCAAAGAGCACCTACTGGTGGCTGCAATTAGAAACTGGCCCCAGTAAATGTAAAATCCCCACTCTCCCAACCCCCTCTAATGTACAGTTTCTTCCCCTTCGGATTTAAATTTTTTTATGATCTCGCTTTTTTACACAGTACCGTATTTGAGTACGGCTGTGTACTGAACGAATACAATGGTATGTTAACCACTAACGACCGCCCACCGGGGGCTGTTTTTTTCACAATCTAATATAATTATTATAATAAAAAGAAATGTAACAAGTCGATTATTAATTTCAATATAGAATATTCCTTGACAGCCCTACAAGTACAATTAGTTACTGCACACTACATCACCCCTGAGTGGAACATGGAAAGCCAAACTTTCCCCCACTGTACCGAAAGTGACTTCAAAACCGAGGTACGTACCGTGGTTTTTGTGTACCGTTACACCCCTTCAGTCGGCGTTCTCCTCCCCTTCCACCTCCCCCAGCATCCCTTTTAACCGCTTTCTAGGTCTTCGTTTAGGATCAATAACAACAGGCCTTCAAGTGGGCAAACGAGTCTCTCATGCTGGAAGACTTGGACGATGAAACTACTCTCTCATGCTGGAAGACTTGACGATGAAACAGTTCTCTATTTTGCAAGGTGCATTTAGTGTTTAGCGCCGGCCTAGATGATTGTGATTGGTTTGCACTGCTGCGGTCAGGCAAGCGCTACCGGAATCTTGTGGTCAGCACAGAGCGACTCAAAAGGAGCTTCTCTCCCCAGGCCATCAGGATGCTCAATGACTATGTGACAGTGTGACACTAACCCATCCATCTACATTCATTGCACACATAAGATCCTGCCTCCTCCATCCCATGCCTCCTAGATTTAATCAGGCAGTTTGGTACTTTCTCTGGTTACTCCATTAACTGGGAGAAAAGTGTGTTCATGCCCATCTCAGGGAGCCTAGACTCTTCCTTTACTGACAGCTTACCCTTTAAAATAGAATATGACCACTTCACCTATCTGGGAGTAGTTATACCAAAGGATCCCAAACTCCTATTTAAACTGAACTTTGGTGAAATGGTCTCAAAATTGAAGAAAAATATGGAGAGGTGGAGAATTTTGTCTTTGGTGGGGCGTGTGAATGTCATAAAAATGGTGGTTCTCCCCAGGTTCCTTTACCTTTTTCAGAGCGTGCCTATTTTTTTGACTGCCTCTTTCTTTAAACAGATAGACACTATACTTCTGCCATTTGTCTGGGGCTATAAAGCACACCGTATTTCAAAAGCACACTTGCAGAAGCCAAAGCATATGGGGGGGCTGGCCCTGCCGGTATTCCAGCACTACTACTGGGCTGCTAATGCAAGGGCCATGACCTTCTGGCAAGATTACTTCATAGGTGATGCTACAGTAGCCATGGACGCCCCCAGGTGGCTAGACATGAAGGCGCATGTGAACCTAAAAAGCTCTCTTCCTGCAATGTTATTTTCTAAGTGTGATACGATTAATAAGATGGCTCTCAACAATTTTATCCTTCGGAACTCACTGAGAATACTGAGTCAAATCAAAAAGGTTTTCAAAGTACCTTCAACCTCGGCATATGCTCCAATATGTGATAATCATAATTTTCCCCCTGGTCAATCTGATATTGTTTTTTCATTATGGAAGGGAAAGGGACTGGCCACTATCAAAGATCTATATGTTGATTGTCACTTTGCCTCATTTAACGAACTTAAGTCTAAGTTTAATCTTTCGTTACCTGCAGGTTAGAAATGATGTCCGCAGTAATATCCCAGACTTTGAGACATGTCCTGCTGATTACCAGTTTTATAATCTCATGAGCCGATCACCAGTTTCAAAACACCTGATCTCTGATTTTGTTTCATATTTCTCGGTCCAATCTATGGCTTCCTCCAACCACATTAAAGATGTATGAGAGCTTAGTATGGAAATCTCTGATGAGATGTGGGAGGATGGACTTAGCAGGATACATAAATGTTCTATTAATGCCAGAGTCCAACTTATACAGTTTAAGGTCATTCACAGACTACATTACTCTAAAACCAAACTGCATAGAATCTATCCCTCTGTATCGCCTCTCTGTGAGCGTTGCATGTCCGCAGAGGGTAATCTTTCACATATGTTTTGGTTTTGTCCCAAGCTATTTAAGTACTGGGTAGACATTTTTGACTGGTATACCAAGGCGTATAAAAAAGAGATTGCCCCAGACTGCCTTCTAGCTCTACTCGGCTGTTCAGCTAACACTGCGGAATTACCTTACAATGAGCAGGAGGCCCTGATGTTTGGTATGGCTGTGGCCAAAATAATTATCCTGAAGGAATGGAAAGACACGTCGTCTCCAAGTTTTAAAAGATGGCTCACTGAGATGGTCTCCTCTCTGCAGCTGGAAAGCATCCGTCACAGTAGGTCTGAGACCTTGAACAAATTTGAAATGATATGGGGTCCCTTTTTGGAATGCTTAGCTAGAACATAAGTGCTTCTCAATGTCCTCCTGTGTATTTTCTGTACTATGTATTGGTGTTGTCAAGATAGTGGAATTTCGAGCTTCGATGCGATACCTTGGGGGGTATCGATGTTCGATACCATTTTCGATACCACAGGGAAAAAGGTTCAATCTTAAATTATAATTTTTTTTGATAGGTTTTGCTTCTGTTGCTGGTTGGTTCTCCTCAGCTTCTCTCTGGTACTGTAGGAGAGGATAGATATGGCACTTGGTTTCCTTTGTTTATCTTTAGATCATACATTTGGAAATAACTGTTCATCTCACTTCAATCGTTTTTGTTGCAGAGCAAGGTGTTTTCTCAGGCAGACAGATGTAAACACTGGTCTGTGTTGCATGTGCCTGACGGGCTGAACTGTTTGTATTGCAGTCATGTTCCGACTTAACTGAATGCACATGTGTGTGTGTGTGGACTGCTGTACTATTGCGGGTATTGAAGTGAACAATGCAACTTCCTTTTTTCTTTTTTTTTATGAATGATTAGGTGTCGATATTTCGGGAAATGAGTATTGAAACAGTTTTGGGTATTCAGAATCGATATGTGTCGATTTTTTCGATATTTTTGACAACACTACTATGTATGTGTGTATATATATATATGTATGTGTATATGTATGTGTGTATATATGTCAGAGAATCAGCCCCTTGCGTCCTTAGTGTATAGTATATGACATGGTGTATGTTTGTTCATTGATGTGACAGTGTCTGGCCCCACTTGTGTTTTTATTTATTTTTTATTTTCTTTGTGTTTGTGATTTGTCTTGATGTGTGTTTGTGAAACTATAAAAGCTGAAAATAAAATATTATAATTTAAACAAACCATATTGTATCTATTTATTACAAAAAGATTTCGACTACATCCATACCTTGTTGTTTGCATTTTGTACTTTAGTTTGTATATTGTATATTTTGTATAGTGTTTGGACTTTATATAATTTTTACCTCCTTTTACTGTATGAAGCACATTCTAAGGGGGCTCATACAGAGCCAAGCATTTCACTGTAATGTACATGTACTTTATACGTGACAAATAAAAAACAAAACTTGAAACTTGGAACATGAGAGACAACTCAAAACATCCCCTCCTCCCAGTGTGCAGGAGATATATGCTATTGGATCAAGATCCTTACGAGCTAGCTCCGTCGTCTTGGAGTTGCGACCCCACAATTTTGCCTTCTGTTGCCTATCCAGACATAGTCAACTACCTAGTATTTTCGCCAAGCCCATACACGGATGAGGATCTTAAGGCTTACAAAGGGTTGGATGCCTACAACCAGATGGTGTGTGGATGGGTGAGAGAGGCACAGTACCAGGCAGCTAATCAATGACATGTGTCTTGTGAAAGCCAAGGTAGGTTGTCATGTACAGAGGTCTATTGACCATACAAGATAGCAATCTGGGCAGGTGTTACATGAGCAAAAAACAACCCCCTCAGTAGAAAATGCTCCTCAAAACAGTCCCGGGTAGGCAGATAGTAAACAAAGACGTTTTCAGATGGTAAATTGTATTTATTAAGTGTGGGGCTTCCAACCCACGGCCTGTTCCCCAAAGGGGAAAAGGGGATGTTATTAGGGGATTTCAACCCTAGATCACACAGAGGGAAAAGGGTAAGGGGAGAACAAACAGGACATACATATAAGGCAACTCAACCCAGATAGACAAACCTTGAGGCTACCGCACTATGTGGCCGTGTGAACATCAGAGAGCACACGGTTCCATACACAAGGTGCAGAAACAGGCTGGCACCATCATCAGTCCCTCAGGTCTATGGACTAGGGCTAACTGCATGTCCATATTATATGAACATACACACATATATCTATATCCACGCAGTGGCAAACAAAGGCAACCTCATACACGGAGGTCACTGGCACATGACACACAACAGGAATCCCGACGTGCGTGTGCTGTCAGCTACTTGTGCACCCGCCCCTTCCTGATGTGACTGCCATCAGCTGTAGTTCATTAAGCAATCAGCACCCTTCAGTATAGGGACGGGCAGCACCTGACAGGAAGAGAAGAAGAGACATCATTAGCTCTCATGTACACACACACACACACACACAAACGATACTAATCTAATGTTCACATGGTCTTCCAAATACAGTAATAATGATAATGACCAACCCACGTACGTCACACCTCCCCCCATAAGAGCGAACCCGCAGGGTTAGCAAAACATTATCACTTATTATCAACCAACATCCGATTAGTACCAACAGAACAAAAATAAATAGAAATCACACTACATATAGACCACATGCCCCTATTCTGGGCCCACACGGTCAACCACCACCACACCCAATACCAGACGCATCAGCCGCCGGACGTGGCTGGCACCTTCCTCATACCGAGGCCACGACGGTATCCTATAGTCAACCATACGCAAATTGCTCAATGGTGTTCGCACTCCCAACATCAACCCCGTGCGTCCTGTAAGGCACATTTGAACACAACACAGCATGTGAAACCACAGTCCTGTCACATCTCAACTCCGACGAGACGCGGGCAGGATTTTTCATTAGTCTATTCACATGACACCAGCGTGTCCTCCTCCGCCGCCCGAGCGTATGCAACATATACTTAGTGGCAGAGACCTTTCCTCTTACCACATAAGGTCCTGAGAACCGGGCAGTGAGCACCGTACTAGGCGTGGGCAGCACAATAAACACCTCATCCCCCACCTCAAAATCCCTAGGGACAGCACAAATGGAAGGGACATTGGGGCGATTATTAATCAATGCATCACACAACAAGTTAGTAAACGGAGCGTCTCCAACCTCCAACACAGGGACGACCTTATCCCCAGCAATATCATTTCCCATGACGAAATCCACGCCCTTTATGGGAAAACATGGGCGAACCGCGACCGGAAAACAACCTGTGATTAGTGCAGACTGTACATGCACCTGATGCAACGGCACGCGCACACACCCCATGCCAATACCTCTCACCAATCCGCTCGACCGACAGGAGTCCACATCCAATGGTAATACATCAGCCAGGATGAACGATTGAGAGGCTCCTGTATCACGGAGTATTCTCACCCGATGGTAGTCCCCAACTTTACCCGACAGGGACACACAACCATCAAACAAAAAGGGCTCAAAAGAGCTACGCTGGTCAGGACATGACACCGTACCAATCAACCCCACCCCTTTCGGTTCCTGGGCTGACTCCCTGGTCTCCTGTCGATCCCTTAGCGCAGGACAGTCCTTCACAAAATGCCCTTCTTTTTTACAATAATGACACACCCTTTCAGACGGCGGAGAGCGTGATCGGAATGCTCGCTCGTCACCCAAGGTATTTCGAGACGGCGGTGAGCGAGGTCGGAATGGTCGCTCGTCACCTCCGCGATACGGCGGCCCCGACGGAGAGAACGCGCCCCCTCCTACATACACACCATTTCGTACAGAAACATGTGATGCAGAAACATTTTTGTGGATCATTGCCAACTCGTCACACAAAACTGCAGCTTCCTGGAGGGTAGAAACCTTACGCTCCTCTAACTGTATTATCATGTGTTCGGGCACAAATTTTTAAAATTGTTCCATGAGGATTAACTCGCTCAAAGCCGCGAGTCCATCCACCTTACACGCTTCACACCAACGAGTGAACACCATCCGTTGTTCATGGGAAAATGCGACATGTGTTTGTGAGGGAGCTTTACTTAGTCCCTTAAACCGCTGCCTATAAGCCTCCGGCACCAGTTCATACACGCGCAAGACAGCACCCTTCACTTTCTCATATACCATGCTGTCCTCCTTTGATAAAAACTGGCATGCGTCTTGAGCCCTACCCGTGAGCCTATATTGCACTAATAGTGCCCACTGATCCTCCGGCCAATTCGCAGCCCCCGCTACCCGCTCAAAATTAAAAAAAAAAAAAATCTCCACCTCAGATTCTCGAAACACAGGAACCATAGCAATATGTTGCCCAACATTAAAACTGCCATGGCCACCTTCAGATGAGGGTGAAGAAGAGCCAACACTCCCCAGCTCCATCCTCTTCAGTGTAATCTGGAGCTCTCTATCTCTCTCCTTCTCTTCAGCTTCTCGTACAGCTTCCTTGTCTCTCACAGCTGCTCTGTCCTCCCTGTCTCTGTCCTCTCTATCTTGTACAGCTTGCCTGTCAGCTGCTCTCTCAGCTGCTCTGTCCTCTCTGTCAGCTGCTCTGTCCTCCCTGTCTCTGTCCTCTCTGCGCAATAGCGCTCTCTCCTCCATCTGGAGACGGGCCAAACGCAGACTAGAGCGCGCATGGCCACACTGCCTGTGGAGCTTTTTTTCCCCTATTGTTAGGTTTTAGTGAGTTTTTCCTTACCTTCGCGTGGGGTATGTCTGGGAGTGCTTGCATTCTTTCATTTATTTGCATCCATCTAAAAATGTTTGCACCTTATGGTGTTCTTGTTCTGTTCTTGACTTATTGTTATGTTTTCTTCTTGACTTGTTTAAAGAAGATCTGTACGGCCCATGGGGACATTAACGTGTGTTGTTGGGCCCTATAAATAAATTTGATTTGATTTGATTTGATTAAGACGTGGAGTCTTTATCCGAATCGCCCGCGGCCTCACTTTCACCTCCGGCCGTACTACCATCCTTCCTAATAGCACCACCATCCATGTCAAGATCACGTAAGGGAGAGTTAACTCATTCGCCAGTGTGTGCAACCTCCTGATCACTCACTACTCCCTGAGCCGGGCTAAATACCTGTTGCTCCACCAACCCCGCTATAACAGCTGCCTTCATATCCGCCTTGGATTGGGAATTTTGTACAGCAATAGCATAATGCCTAGCAATAAGGCCTAATTCCGCCTTAGTGCAAACTTCCACTTGACCCTCTGTCGGATCCGCTATAAAGGCTTCCAAAACAAATGCCGACACAGCCATATTATGTTTTTATGTGTGCGTGAGAAAACAAAATAAAATATACGTCCTCACTTAATTAACCATGACCGTGCACAATAATAATAGACACATTCTGCTTTAATACCTCTTAACCAAAACAATCCAACTGACCACATCTACTAAATGAAAATAATAACAAATGGTCCTAACCACTCAACTAGGAGTCACCTGTGTCACTCTAGCCTATCCCAGATAAACTACTCCACTAGATGGATGAAAGGCTACAAATATCTTCAGTCGCTTACCGATTTCATTGCGCACTCCACCGGAATCACGACTCGTGCCCCCCACCCTCTAGCCAAGCAGGTGACCCCCCCGTTACCTATGTGGCAGAAAAATAGAATGGTTAAGAGCATCACAACAATAATGGTTACATCAATCAACTGTGCACGGACAATGGACCCCTACCAATACCAATTTAGAAAACGCTATCTTATTACACCTGACATGCTTCAATCGACAAGTCACCCCGTTATTTTACCAACAAGGAACCATACAATTGCGCAACTTAACGAACCCCCATGTCATGTACAGAGGTCTATTGACCATACAAGATAGCAATCTGGGCAGGTGTTACATGAGCAAAAAACAACCCCCTCGGTAGAAAATGCTCCTCAAAACAGTCCCGGGTAGGCAGATAGTAAACAAAGACGTTTTCAGATGGTAAATTGTATTTATTAAGTGTGGGGCTTCCAACCCACGGCCTGTTCCCCAAAGGGGAAAAGGGGATGTTATTAGGGGATTTCAACCCTAGATCACACAGAGGGAAAAGGGTAAGGGGAGAACAAACAGGACATACATATAAGGCAACTCAACCCAGATAGACAAACCTTGAGGCTACCGCACTATGTGGCCGTGTGAACATCAGAGAGCACACGGTTCCATACACAAGGTGCAGAAACAGGCTGGCACCATCATCAGTCCCTCAGGTCTATGGACTAGGGCTAACTGCATGTCCATATTATATGAACATACACACATATATCTATATCCACGCAGTGGCAAACAAAGGCAACCTCATACACGGAGGTCACTGGCACATGACACACAACAGGAATCCCGACGTGCGTGTGCTGTCAGCTACTTGTGCACCCGCCCCTTCCTGATGTGACTGCCATCAGCTGTAGTTCATTAAGCAATCAGCACCCTTCAGTATAGGGACGGGCAGCACCTGACAGGAAGAGAAGAAGAGACATCATTAGCTCTCATGTACACACACACACACACACACACACAAACGATACTAATCTAATGTTCACATGGTCTTCCAAATACAGTAATAATGATAATGACCAACCCACGTACGTCACATAGGTGATTCACATAACGTTACTAGATCAACTGATCTTTACATTTAGGAAATTGTAATACCTAAGATTATTTTCTAATAGTCTACTTGTTGTGAAGGGCCAGATTAAACCGAATATATATATTTATTTATATATATATATTTAATTGTATTTGTATATTCTCTAATATTCCCTGATATCCCTTGTATATTCCTTGTACAATATGCATTGAATATCCATTCTAGCCTACTGAACATCCCATAATAGTCTCCATTCTACTATTGGTCGAGACCTTGGTGCCAGGCTGCCATACCCCTCAGACCCAGTTCAAACGTACCGCTCCACATGTACGAACAAGTCCTAGTTCCGCGTAGGAATCTGGCTACCGCACCACTAATGGGACTATTTGTTCATAGTGCGTATATATACTGCGCTACTAAAGTAGGACTTCCTTTTCAGTCCAGTTTCTTACCCTCCAATAGAGTCACAGACGTAAAGCCTCCCCGCGACGCCACGTGTGGGAGTAAGGCCAAGTTCGCCTACCATCGGTATTGAGACATCGTGTATATTAATATTTGAATAGTCATATTTGGCACTATATCGTCGAGTTGGACGTAGTCTATTAAGCTAATAATAGTCTGTTAATATATAGTGCTTCGTGCGGTGAGAATACTACCGTAGTCAGTACCCCATCGTTTCGGGCAGAGAACTGGCTTCTTATCCAGGGTGGTTGACCCCACGTGAAGCTGCACCCGAGGAGCCCCAGAGCCGACGAGCGAGTGGACCTGTATACCGGATTATTCTACCGACGACAGCCCGCCTTCCCAGGCACGGATTATGCTTTGTATACTTTGATTATTCCATGGATAAAGACCCCCGACACTGCCGTGTGTTGGAACCCCCCCCCCCCTGGAGAGGACGCAAGGTGAGGAGACGCTCTGCAAGACGAGGTCGCTTCACGTCTCTCCTCCGTGGACCGGATGACGCCGGCCCACAAAGAGTCCACCTGCTTTCATCTGTGGTCCAAGGATCGCCGGCGCATTGAACGGCACTACAGTGGGTTCACCTGGGATACCCTTGGCCGGATGAGGCAGCCGGATTCTACCCCCCCCCCCCCTCCTACTCCTGTCGGCTTACAAGCGACCGGATTAACCCCCCCTAGTGTGTCCAGTATATAATCATTAAAGTATCATTGCTGTTATTCCTTAAACTATTCCAGGTCGTATATGTACCACCTGCGCCTTCAGAGATTGGACATTCTCTATTGATATACCGACGAATACTCTTGCCATAAAAGTGCATACTAATTTCCATTCATAAATGTGATTGATTTGATTAAGTGCTTGCTCTACACACCATCGCTGTGTAGAAATAAAGACCTATTTCTAATTCGTACATTTGTGTTGGATCCGTTTCATCTACGTGACAGTGTTCATCATAATATATTTATGCCGTGTACTGGGTGGCCGAATATTAAGTACAAAGGTAGTGGTAGTAAGTATCATATCTAGTAATACAGTCAGGGAATTGTACCCCTCAGTTACACTACTAGTACACATTTTTTGATCAAAATGCTGATCGGTCATAAACATAACAATTAAACCCCCCTCTTCAATCAATTGATTAAATAAGTAAATTGCTGAGTAGGCTACTGTATATTTGCATATCTCTGTTAGGATCTATGGGTAACAGTACTGTATATTTGCATATCGTATATGTCACAAATGTAACTACTATATACCTGTATGTCATGTATGTCCTTAAGCCATAAATGTCATGATGGCATGTATGTTGTATGTCATAAATGTCACTGTAACTGCCCCCCGGCTTGGTGTTGAAATAAAGATGCGGTTATGTTTCGTACAGATGCTTTTATTTATTTTCTCTTTTTTCTCTTGCATTTCAGCTTAGCAGTACTGTAGCTTTTCTTTGGTAGTTGTGTCGTTGCACCGTGTTTGTACAGGTAGTGACGGTTGCATCATTTGCTCCGTTTGCACCCCGTTTGCACCCCGTTTGCACCGTGAAAACTGCATAGGACAGTCAAACACAAACATACAATTAGTTATATATTTCACATTTCAATATTGTTCACATGTTGTTCATTATTATACCAAAGTGTTCAAACAAACAATTGCATTCAAAGATATTTAAAAGGTGAACTCGTCTTCCATAACAAAAGGCACTCAGGGAAAAACAATGATATATAATAACGTTACTTGTCCGGCAGCAGGTGCCTTTGATTAGAATCTACTTCGTGAGTGCACCACTTTATATGTTTATAAATGTTTGGCGGTTACACACATAAATATACAACAACATATCTTCAACAACAGTAATAATAATACATTTGAGTGTTCGACATACCTTATTCCGCTTTACCAAGGGTAGTTAATTTAACTGGAGTAAGGTCCTTCTATCATACATATTCGCTGCCTGTTCCGTCGTTATCTCTGAGTTACTTCCGCCTTGGTCACACAGGAAGCTGTGACTTTATACTAAAGGAAGACGAGCTCTGCCCCCATGTGGACACTAAATGAAAGTGCACAAGTGGTTCCGAAATATTATTTTCTTAAATAGATAAATAGAGGGCTCAGTATTCTGAGCCAATACAGAGAAATTGATCATCTAGACCAACGCAAATCAAAGCTTACTGACAGTAAAGATGATAGGCATCTTTACCCTTGGTGGTCAGTTACACTCCCACCAAATCCTGCTATGACGGATAAGCACAAAACAATTAATTTAGTCATACATGATTTCCTTTTAGATTTCACATAGCATCAAAA
This sequence comes from Notolepis coatsorum, assembly GCF_963971535.1. NCBI lineage: Eukaryota > Metazoa > Chordata > Actinopteri > Aulopiformes > Paralepididae > Notolepis > Notolepis coatsorum. Next base: position 210,134 of record NW_028171072.1, on the reverse strand, counting down.
TAATACAATTCAAGCGTTTCTATACTAATTACTCTCGAGGAGGAGTACCAATTTCTGGATCGGTCGCTCGAGGACTGAAGGTCTGGTAGAGTGATCTTTTCGCTCCCCAGTCTGTATTTTTACTCGACGTACTAGACCGTCGCTCTCTGGAGTGGCTTCGACGACCCGACATAGTTGCCACTGGCTTCTTGGCAGGTTACTGTCCTTGAGGATGACTATGTCGTTCACCTTGAGGTTACGCCGTGGTACGTGCCACTTCTGGCATGTAGAAATGTTCAGGAGGTATTCCTTCTTCCAGCGGCTCCAGAATTGTTCGATTAGGTACTGGACTCTGCGCCATCTCTTGGTTGCATACATGTCCTCTTTAACAAATCTCCCAGGGGGTGGAAGAGCGATTTTAGACTTCATCATGACGAGATGGTTTGGTGTTAAGGGTTCTAGCGCCATAGGATCGTTAATACCATCTACTGTCAGTGGTCGGCTGTTTACAATAGCTGTAGCTTCATAGAAGAGTGTTCTAAGAGAGGCGTCATCAAGTCTGCCTGGACACAGAGCGATAGTGGCGTTCAGCACATTTCTTACTGTCCTGATTTGACGTTCCCAGACACCACCTGCATGGCTGGCGGATGGAGCGTTGAAGACAAATTCACACTGTTTCTCTGCTAGAAAGATCTCCAGTAAACTGGCGTCACATTGTTTGAGTGCTTCTTTAAACTGGTTTCTAGCTCCCACGAAGTTAGTACCGTGGTCGCAATGAAGTTGCCGAACAGCTCCTCTGAGGCTGATGAAGCATCTCAAGGCGTTAATGAATGAGTCTGTTGATAAGTCTTCAAGCATCTCGATGTGGACAGCTCGTGAAGCTAGGCAAGTTAGTATCAGGCCATACCTTTTGTACTCCTTTCGAGCCTTTTTAATCAGGAAGGGGCCGAAGCAGTCCATGCCACTGTATGAGAAAGGCGGTGAGTCTTCCACACGCTCTTTAGGGAGTTCAGCCATTTGCTGCTCTTCAGTAGGTCGTCGGAGTTTCCTGCATCGTACACAGTTGTGAATCAGCTTGGCTACTAATTTGCTCCCACCAATGACCCAGAATCCATTTGCTCTCAGTTCCATTTGGGTACGACTTCGGCCTTGGTGACAAACTTGAGCGTGGTGATGAGCCGTAATTAGCTTGGTGATAGGGCTGTCTTTTGGCAAAATGATGGGATGTTTCATTTCTTGACTGAGGGATGAGCGTCTCAATCTTCCACCCACACAGAGAAGTTCTTGATGCAGAATTGGATCAAGGGAATGGAGAGCACTTGAACTTGGGAGAGCATCTCCTTCCTGGCATCTCTTAATTTCCTGAGAGAAGGCTTGCTGCTGGACAAGCTTGATCACTATTTTGGCAGCTCTTTCTCGTTCTTCGACTGTCACCAGTTCGGTGTTGGGTACTTTTCCCGATCCCAGCCTCTTGATTCTTGCGACTACTTTCAGGATCTTTGACCATGAAGAGATCTGATTTAGGCGACTTAGAATGTCTGTACAACTGTTAACTTTGGTTGTGAAAGCTTGGACAGCCTTAACCTCAGGATCGCCTACGAGTAGGTCTGCGAAGGGATTCAGTTTGGGATGTACTTCTTGCTCCCAGAGAAATGTAGGACCTGACATCCAGTTTGTTGAAGGAATGTGAGATGCCTGAAGGCCTCTGGAGGCATGATCTGCCGGGTTCTCTGCTGTTTCGATATAGTGCCATTTACTTGGGTCAGTGTTTTCTCTTATCAGTTGGACTCTGTTCGCGACGAACACATGGAACCTTCTTGCCTCATTATTGATGTAGCCCAGAACTACTTGTGAATCTGTCCAGAAGAATTCTTCATCGATCTTCATCTGCAGTTCTCTTTTCAGCAACACACTTAATTTGGTTGCGACCACTGCCGCTGAGAGCTCTAGTCGTGGGATGCTTGAGACCTTTGTGGGTGCTACTCTTGCTTTGGCCATCACAAGACTGGAGTGTACTGTATTTTTGTCATTTTTGTACCTGAGGTAGGAACAAGCGCCATACCCCATGCTGCTGGCATCGGCAAAGTGATGCAGTTCCGTCTTGATGATGTTGCCGAAGTCATGTGGGTGATAGCATCTAGGGATTGTGAATTCCTTTAAGTTATGTAGCCCGATCTTCCATTCCTCCCACCGTGGCTTTAAGTCATCTGGCAGTGGATCGTCCCATCTTATGCCTCTGCGGCATAGTTCTTGGAGTATGCGTTTTCCGCTTAGGGTGAATGGGGCAACAAACCCGAGTGGGTCATAAAGAGAGGCGACGATGGAGAGGATTCCTCGACGGGTTGAAGGCTGGTCTTTCATGTTGACATTGAAGCTGAAGGTGTCGTTGTCTATAGACCATTGAAGGCCAAGTGCATGCTCAGTTGGGGTTGCTTCCAGCTTAAGTTCGAGAGGGTCAGTGATTGTTGCTCTTTCTGAGGGTTTCACACAGTCGAGGACGTCTTTGTGGTTAGAGTTGAATTTGTGGAGGCGTAGGCCTCCTCGTTTGCACAATTTTTGTGCCTCGATGATCAGTTTCTTGGCCTCTTCGACTGATGAAACGCTGGCTAACCCATCATCAACGTAGAAGTTCTTCTCAATGAAGGCTGAGGCTGCTGGGTAGTCTTCTCTATGTTGGTGTGCCATGTACCTTAGGCCAAAATTGGCACATCCAGGAGACGAAGCAGCTCCAAAGAGGTGAACTGCCATCCTGTATTCCTGTGGTTCCGTTTCCAAATCACCTTCTCTCCACCACAGGAACTTGAGGTATTTTCGAGAGTCAGGGTGGACGAAGAACTGGTGGAACATTCTTTCCACGTCGCAGATTATGGCCACGTCTTCCTTTCTGAAGCGGCATAGAACTCCTATTAGGGAGTTGATTAAGTCGGGACCGGTCAATAGACAGTCATTTAGGGAAACTGCACAGAATTTAGCTGAGCAGTCAAACACGACCCGTAGCCTGCCAGGCTTTTGAGGGTGGTAAATGCCGTGATGAGGAAGGTACCAAGCGGTCTCTCCATATGAAGTGGTATGGTCAAGTTCTGCGTCACCTTTCTCGATGATGTCTTTCATGAAAGCCTTATAGCGTTCGTGATACTCTTTATCCGTCTTTAGCTTCTTCTTTAGAGACTGGAGGCGGACTGTAGCTAGTCTCTTGTTGTTTGGTAGGGATGGTGGGCTGCTACCCTTGAAAGGTAGAGGCATCTCGTAGTGTCCATCTTCTTTCTGTCTGATGTTCTCGCTGAGGAATTGTATGAAGTGAACATCTTCTTGAGACACGTACTTGTCCTCGTAGTTCCTTTCAGAGAAGTCCGACTCAAGTACTTTAAGGACATCTGTTGTAGACGGGGCTGGTATTTCTTTTACTGACACTCTATGTACAAAGCTCTGGCTCCCTTGTCGGTCCAGATGAGGGTTAGATGAGCCTATTATGCTCCAGCCAAGCTCTGTCCTCTGTGCAAAAGGTTCGTTTTCACAGCCTGTGATGACTTCGAGTGGAGCTAGCGCTGAGGGACAATCACATCCTATTAACATACCCACTTCACAGTCTAGAAGTGATGGTAACTTGTTTACGAGATGCTTGAGGTGAGGCCACTGTAGCGCTGTTTTACCAGTAGGAATGTAGGATTTGTCTACTGGGATGAAGCTACGAGTGTAGGCTTGTGGCACTCTGATGTTGTTTGCAGAATGGAGTCCTCTGATTTGTAGGCCGCTGACACTCTTGCTGGTTATAACTGTATTTACAGCAGTCATTGTACTGAGTCTCAGCTTCACAGGTTGACTTTCCACACTTAACTCCTTAAGCAGGTCCTCTAAGATAAACGTTGTATCACTCTGTGTGTCGAGTAGTGCGTAAGTGAGCACCGTTATCTGTGGCTCTTGAACTGAAGACACAAGGACTGGGACAATGCTTGAGGTTGCAGAAGCACATCGGGTTGTAGTGTGAGACACGACTCTGCGGGCTTCTTGGCTCCGGTAGTTTGCAGTAGATGTGCCACTCTGGGTTGTCTCTGGTGCTTGTGACCTCTCTTCGTGCAGACACGTTGGATGACGACGGTTGCAGGTGTTGCAGGTATGTCGCCGTTTACAGTCCTTGCTGGAGTGTCCCTTCCTCAGACATCCAAAGCAGAGGTGATTTTGGTAGATGTACGTTCTCTTATCCTCTATAGACCTTGATGCGAAGTTAGTGCATGTAGCAATGCCATGGTTCTCATTCTTGCAGATTGGGCAAGGTGGTCTGGCTCTATAGGGTGAATACTGTGTCTCCACGATGTTGCTCTTTATGTGAGTGCTTGTATTCAACGCTCTGGCTCTCTTGGAAAACCTCTCGTCTGAGGCTCTGGAGTTCAACAGTAGTGGGGTAGCGATGGGGTTACAAGCTATTCGTGCCTCTTTGTTCAGAAACTTTGAAAAGTGTGCAAGACTTGGATAGCTTCCAGATTTATCTAGCTCTTCTACGATGATCCTGCTCCATCTTCGCACAATCCACTCAGGTAGTTTCTTGAGCAGTTTGTGGTTCTTCACAGTCGTTCAAGATGTCCAGCCCTCGGACATGTGGAATTGCCTCTGTGCATCCCTGTAGGAAGTCTGCAAACTCTCGGAGCGCCAGAGGATCGTTTGTGTTTATCTTAGGCCATCTCATTAGCTTGTCTCTGAACGCCCTTTGTATAATGAAGGGGTTTCCATACCTCTCTTCCAACACTCTCCAGGCACCTTTATATGCTTCTTCGGAGTCTCTGTAAAAGAATCCTTCCACAGACTTACGAGCTTCTCCAGTAAGGTACATTTTCAGATAAAACATCTTATCACTTGTTGGGAGAGGCTTTCGGTGTATCAGGGTCATGAAGGTCATTTTCCAATCAACAAATTTCATAGGGTCACCGTTGAATATTGTTGGTTCTGGTGTAGGTAGGCGATTCATGCTTAATGCACTTGTGATTGCTTCGGCTAGACTGAAGGCCTCTTGGTTTGCCGTCGCGCTGGGAGATGCTTGACGTTGGAATGCTGTAGGATGTAGCGGAGCACTATATTCAGGATTTTGGTGAGCAGTATTTATTTCATGGTCAGTGACTTCTTCTTCTTCGTTGTCTAGATCACTTCCCGAACTGTATGCCCTCACTCGGGCTGCTGCTACCTGGACTTCCTTCTCTGCTTGTAGCTGCTGTAACTTCATCCTCTCCTCCTCCAGCTTACGTCGACTCTGTACCTTCACCTTCTCCATTTCCATCAGCATGGCTGCCTCTTCCCCCTCTAGTTGGAGGAGACTGGTTTGCTGAGCCTGGATCACTTGAATGGCCTTTACCTCTTCCACTTTAGCCGCGAGTTCAGCTTCCCTCCGCCTGTTTGATGCCTTGGAACGTTGAGAGTGAATTGTTTCAGTATTTGTGTGACCATATACAGATCTGTACTCTTCTTTGTTCAGAGCTATTCTCACCCTCTCCTTCTCAAGTCTTTCATTAAAATCTTCCTCTTTTGTTTCCAGCTGCTTACACACAAGCTCTTGGGTGTCTGTCGTCAGCTGAATACAGGCGTCCATTTTATTTGCGATCTCAGGAGTCGTGGCATGGTTTCAAGTTCAAGTTTCAAGTTTCTTTAATAGTTGTCATACAGAAGTACAGAATACTTTTGTACAAAATGCTTCTTACTGTTGCGCTCCAGAGACTGTGCAAGACAAGATAAGTATGAAATAAAAACATAGTAAAATTAGAAGTAAAAAAAAGAGGTCACAGTGTTCAGTTTAGACATATGTACAATGTTCGATGCAGAATAGACGTAGTTACCATACAATATACAATACTGTGCAGTGTACTAATATACAATACTATATAGTGCAAGGCAGAAATGGAGAAATGGGACGAGGTGCAATTTAGGTACAATTCACAGTAGGTGTACGAGTTGTAGTGCAAATCCTTTATCAATAAATATAAAGTGTAAGTGTGTTTGTGTGATCTAAAGTGTGGAGAGTGGGTGCTGCAGTGTGTTGTTTGTTTGAGTGAGTGTGTGCGTGTGGGTGTGTGTGCTGTGTGCATTTGATGGTTGTTGCATAGTGATTATTGTTCGTTCGGTTACGTAAAATGGACTCATATAAACTTCTTACTAAGTCACAACTTGCTTGAATGTCTTGTTTTAGTCTTTCAAGTTCTTCTGCTGGACAGAAGGTTCTTAGCTTCCCTCTTGCTTCCTTGGCTATCTTCTTCCACTTCTGATAAGCTTTGTTAAAAGCTTTCTCATTCCTCTTATCCTCCACTTCACGGTTTTCTTTTCCTTTCTCGGTTAGAGTTCTTTGGCGAGCACCCGTTCTGTTCTGTTCCAACTCCAAGAGGTTGCCAGCTTCGTCTTCTTGGGCCGACATTGTGCTTGATCACATACACTCAAAATATCAAATAACTAGATGGTATTTAAGAGTTCCACTTGCTGGGATGGATATCAGACAGCATAATATTCATTAAATATACAGGAGTTGCCACACGTCCGTGGTATTGCTGGGATGGATACCAGACAGCATGAGGGTAATTAGATATACAGAAGTTGCCACACGTCCGTGGTATTGCTGGGATGGATACCAGACAGCATAGGGTTAATTTAGATATACAGGAGTTGCCACACGTCCGTGGTTTTGCTGGGATGGATACCAGACAGCATAGGGTTAATTAGATATACAGGAGTTGCCACACGTCCGTGGGTTTGCTGGGATGGATACCAGACAGCATAGGGTTAATTAGATATACAGGAGTTCATTCTTCCTTCTCTTCATACATGTATTTTCTTTAGTGTAGGGTCCTCAACATACATGTGTTCTCTTCAGAGTGAGGTCTTCATTGTACATGCATTTTCTTCAGAGTATGGTCTTCATTGTACATGCATTTTCTTCAGAGTGAGGTCTTCAACATACATGCATTTTCTTTGGAGTATGGTCTTCATTGTACATGCATTTTCTTCAGAGTATGGTCTTCATTGTACATGCATTTTCTTCAGAGTGTGGGTAAGTCTTCGCTCACCACTGGTCGGTAAGTTTTCACTCACCACTGGTCGGTAAGTTTTCACTCTTCAGAGTCGGGTAAGTTGCACTCACCACACAAACATACAATTAGTTATATATTTCACATTTCAATATTGTTCACATGTTGTTCATTATTATACCAAAGTGTTCAAACAAACAATTGCATTCAAAGATATTTAAAAGGTGAACTCGTCTTCCATAACAAAAGGCACTCAGGGAAAAACAATGATATATAATAACGTTACTTGTCCGGCAGCAGGTGCCTTTGATTAGAATCTACTTCGTGAGTGCACCACTTTATATGTTTATAAATGTTTGGCGGTTACACACATAAATATACAACAACATATCTTCAACAACAGTAATAATAATACATTTGAGTGTTCGACATACCTTATTCCGCTTTACCAAGGGTAGTTCATTTAACTGGAGTAAGGTCCTTCTATCATACATATTCGCTGCCTGTTCCGTCGTTATCTCTGAGTTACTTCCGCCTTGGTCACACAGGAAGCTGTGACTTTATACTAAAGGAAGACGAGCTCTGCCCCCATGTGGACACTAAATGAAAGTGCACAAGTGGCTCCGAAATATTATTTTCTTAAATAGATAAATAGAGGGCTCAGTATTCTGAGCCAATACAGAGAAATTGATCATCTAGACCAACGCAAATCAAAGCTTACTGACAGTAAAGATGATAGGCATCTTTACCCTTGGCGGTCAGTTACAGTCACTATGAATTGAAAACGGGGGACCCTGATGTAAACAAGACAAACGTCTTTCTCTGGTCTGCATCCCCTTAACAATTGTGTGTATTGAACCGTACTGTATTGTACCCATTCTGCAATCTGTTAAATAAAGTTTTCATTCAAACAAGCTTATATTTGGTTGTCTTGTCTTTTATTCAGGTACTCCATTCCCAATGAATAAGAGAGGACAAAGAGGACAGCAGAACAACAACAGACAGGACCAACACCAGGCCTCCTTGCATGTCTGAGAAGAGACACAACGTAAACACACAGTATACTACTGACTGATGGTTTGATATAGAGACACAAAGTACACACAGTATACTACTGACTGATGGTTTGATATAGAGACACAAAGTACACACAGTATACTACTGACTGATGGTTTGATATAGACACAAAGTACACACATCTTTACCCACAAATGCACGTTGGTCATAGGTAGAGGACAACTGTTTCACATCAGAACGAAACTGAAGGTTTTCCGCTCTCAGATTTATAACTTCATTGGTCATAGAATAAATAAAATCACGAGTCATTTCAGTTTGAGTCCCTATACTGCACACATTATCACCGACATTATCACTTGCAGCAGAATCATCATCAATTCACAACTCAAGCAACAACTCCAGACAGAAGTGGAGGGTAGCGAAAACGCAAAACAGCAGTCCCATTGTGACTTCTACTTGTTAACGGGCATGGAGAGGAAGCATCCAGCCTTCGGAGCCACGACTATCCACACAGTACTTACTGCGAATCCGGAACGAAAGAAATTACCCCCGACTGGCAAGTGTAATAAGAAATCAATGTTTTCTTACTTACTACAAAACATAGGTCAGGGCGAGTACATGTCGTCAAATAGATGAGGCTACCCACTGCTTCCCTGTACATTTTTACATCTGTCAGTTTCTGAGCATCCTCCTGGTAGTCCAGCTTTTGATCACATGGTGTATCCCTTGTTCTACATTCCTGCATGTCAAAACGTTTCAGAATCTTTTCCACATATCTTTTCTGGGATACTGTTACACAATTGGCAGACTGCTCAAAATCCATATCTAGAAAGTGTTTTAACCTCCCAAGGTCTTTCATCTTAAATCTATTGGAGAGCATCTCTTTCACCTGAGCTAGGCTCCTGGTGTTGTCCGCTGCTATGATCAACTCGTCTACCCAGATGACGATGATCACTTTCCCCGACTCCTTTGATTCCCTCGAGTAAACACAGGGGTCTACTGGGTTCTGTAGGAAGTGATCTTTGATAAGGCATGTATGAAGCATCTCGTTCCAATTTTGCCCAGACTGTTTTAGGCCGTAAATGGATTTTTCCAGCTTATACACTAACTTCTCTCCTTCCTTTTCATAACCCTCGGATTGTTCCATATAGATCTCCCTATCTATGGGTCTTCACATCTTCACATCTTCACATCCATCTGATGTAGAATCAGATTGTCCTCAGCTGCTTTCTGAACCACTACCCTTACACTGGTCAGATTGGCTGTGGGGGAGAATGTTTCACCATAGTCTATCCCCTCCCTCTGACTGAAACCCTTAGCTACAAACCTAGCTTTGTATTTATCGTGGCCTTCAATTCCCTCCTTGATTGAATACACCCATTTTCCTCCCACTGTCTGTCTGCCCTCCGGTAATTTGGTGAGAGTGAAGGTGTGGTTGTCCTCTAGGGACCTCATCTCCTCGTCCATCGCTCTCTCCCATTTACTTGCTTCAGGGGACATTATGGCCTCTTTAAAGGTCTGAGGGACCCCACTGACTACCTTGTAGCAGTAATCAACGGTGATGGGTGTACTGTCCTCCTCGTCACTCCCTTTCCAAGCATAGTCTGTCAGATACTTTGGGGGTCTGTGTTCCCTCGAGGGGTACCTCCCACTGCTTGGGGCACTCAGCGCCACTCTCGGGTGCTCCTCGTCACCGCCCTCTGGGGGTGGCTGACTGTCTGCCTGCACGACCGTGCCAAGTACACTGGGCTGATGTGTCTCGGTTTCTACACACCTTACTCTGGAGTCCAGCTCTGGCTCCTCTGTCTGTGTCTCGCCCTCACATGTTGTCTTTGTGACAAACTTGACTAGCCTGTGTTTCTGCACTATCCCTTTACCGGGATAATAAACCAGTAAAGCGGGGCTTCCCTTGTCGTGCCCTACAAAGAGCCCTTTTACACACCTGGACTCTAGCTTTCCTCTGTCCTGCAGGTACGCATAACACTCTGATCCAAAACGGTGCATTCTGGCTAGATTACACTTCTTTCCTGTCAGTGCTGTATATGGGGTGGTGCCCGTGTGCTTATTGAAGCACCTGTTTATGGTGTAGGTGGCTTCTTGTACCGCATAGTGCCATAGGCTCTTAGGTAAGTTACTGTCTACTAGCTTACACCTAGCCATTTCGAAAAGAGTGCGCCATTCCCTCTCTGCCACTCCGTTCTGGTGTGGGGAATATGGACATGACGTCTCGTGTCTTATCTTGTTCCTTCTCAACAGTGATTGGAACTCTCTGTTTGTGAACTCAGTTCCGTTGTCGGACCTCAAGCATCTTATGTTACCATAAGGGGCTACTTCTGCCAGGAATTTCTCCGTGGCCTGGAGTGTGTCACTCTTTGCTTTGAGAAAGTAAACGAACACTGCCCCTGTGCACACATCTGTAAAAGACTGTACATATCTAAAGCCTCCTATGGACTCATTGCTTACTGGACCGGCTAGATCTGTGTTAACTAGCGCAAGTGGTACCTTTACTTTTTCTGTGGGATTTCTGTTTCTCGATTGAGTAAACTTCCCCTTTATGCACACTACACATTCTTTGTCAGGTCTACGCTTTTCACCTTCAATGTGCATGCCTTCTGTCACTGCTTGCAGTTTCAGTAAATCCTCGTAATTACAATGACCCATAATCTCATGCCATGTCTGAATATCGTGACTGACAGTCACGTTACACATATAATTATTATCATTACACTTGTCGTTGTCATTACACTCTGTTTGCAGATAATACATTCTCTGGTACACCTTTATGTTAAATCGTGTACCGTCAGGCTCTACAAGAACATTTTTACCTTCATCGAAGAATACTTTGGCACCGTTCGCAGTAGCAGCTATTACAGAGAATAGTCCTTGTGGGAACGAGGGTACGTAGAGAGCGTTCTTTAACGTCACTGTACACCGGCGCCCCTCACTGTCTATGAGGCATACCTGTGCGTCTCCTCTCTCTTGCGCCAACCCGTAGGTGCGCTTCCCGTCTGCCGGGTGTGTCTCTCCGGGTGGAAAGTGTTGTCAAAGTTCTTGAACCGACTCCTGTTGTTGATGACGTGGGACGACGCACCTGTGTCCAAGATCAGTCCCTTCCTTTGGGCCTGCTGCAGCTGCGTTGGCCTGGTGACGTACGCTGTCTGCGCCCCGAAGATGAAGTATTCTTGTCCCGCTACTCTCCGGGCGTCGTCTCGATTCGTCTCACGTCGACTGTCGCCGCCATCTTGTCCGCTGCCGCCATCTTGTCCGCTGCAGCCATCTTGTCCACAGCCGCCATCTTGTCCATAGCCGGCGTCTCGTCCATGGCCGTCATCTTGTCCATGCGCGTATCGCGAGCTCTGGTTGCGTTTCTTCATGCACGCTCTGTCTGTGTGCCCCCGTGGATTTGCAGAAGCTACACCAGACAGTCTTTGTGCAGTTACCTTTCCGATGGCCTTTTTCTCCGCATCGCCAACACGCCAGCTCTGTCGTGGGCCTGGTCTTCTCCCTCGGCGTCGCTCGGGCCTTCAGCACCCTCTCTCCCGCCTCCGCGGCGGCTGGGTATCTTCTGAGGCCTCGAAATTTTGTAACTTGGGTCGTAACAGCGTCATGTCCGCTGAACCGTGTGTTACCAGGAGTGTGAACGGTTTGTACAGCTCCGGTAGTCCTCATCACCATCGCCATCATTAGCCCATCGCTGGGTGCTTCTCCTGCACTCTTCAATGCCGTAATGATCCGCTCAGCTCTGATGACGTATTCGGTCACAGTCTCGGTGTGCCCCTTCTTCAGTGCTGTTAGTATTATGTAGAGGGCCACAACTCTGGGTCTTCCTTGCCCGATATAATGTTCTCTCAACACTCCCAGGCTTTCTCTGCCTTTGTCTTTTGTGTCGCGGAATATCAGCCCCAAGCTTGTGTCATCGAGCAGTGGTGCTAACTCACAGTATGCATCTGCATTACGCTTGTCGTCCAGGGCTTGTGCTTCCGCCGTCAGGTCTCCCGTGGGGGCCGTCAAGATCGTCGTCTTCAGTCCCACACCGTGCATGCAGCATAACATGCGCTCTTCCCAGAGCTCATAGTCCTCTGCCTTTCCATTGAATGAGGGCCATTTGCTCCTTCCCTTGGTCGCCATCCTCCTTTTTGATGGTAGCTTTAGCTCTGTTGGTATATCCTTTAGCCACGCGGTGCTCCCGGCGCTAAACTAGCCTATACTTCAGCTAAACTTGCTACCCTTATTATTTCGCCCCTGCGTGATCTGATATAAAGTGTCTTACAGTAGATTATTTTATTTTTAATAATAATATAAGCTGCATATAAGGAATACAACAAAATCCTCTATCATACCATAAAATTGTATCATTATTTTGCACCGTGTTGAATCGCATCGTATCGCCCCGAATCGCATTATGTTGAATCAAATCGTATCGAATCGTATCTCAACAGGGGGTGAATCGTATCGCATCGCCCGGTGCTTCAAATGTATCGTTAATGTATGATCGTATCGTTGGCACCGTATCGAGATGCGCATCGCATCGGCCTCAGTGATGGAGATGCACATCACTAGTGCACACTGTCTTTAGTCTGTCCTTATGCGAGGGAACATTTATGCGCATGCGCGGGAGCGCGCGCACGCGCCTGGGAGCGTGCATGCACGTGGCGTCATTTCATTAGCGTGCGTGCAACCAGTGTTGATATGAGCATCGCAACACTGGTGGTAGTGAAAGGGTTAACCTTCTGTAGTGTGGTAGGGAAAGGGTTAACCTTCTGTAGTGTCATGGTAGTGGACTCTTTTTGTATCACAAACAGTACTGTGTTTGCAAATCTGGTATGTCATAAATGTATAGATGTAGCAGTACTGACTATCTGTATGTCATGTATGTCATATGTCCTGATTAATTGAAAATGGGGGACCCTGATGTAAACAAGACGAAAGTCTTTTTCTGGTCTGCATCCCCTTAACAATTGTGTGTATTGAGCTGTACTGTATTGTACCCATTGATTGTTTTCAATCAATCAATCAATCAAGTGAAAGGTCATTGCCCCTTTTTCGTTCCTATCCTTGACAAAAGCAAATATGTGAGTAATGATCTGTATATGTTTTGTTGTCTAAAATAAATACCATACCATACCATACCAACCTTCTGTAGTGTGGTAGTGAGAGGGCGTGTCCATGCTTTTCCTTGTAAATTGGCGCACCGCCCTAAACGTCGCTGATTGGTTCGCTGTGCTGGGGGAGGCGTGTCTATGATTTCCTCGCAGATTGTTTGGCTAAGACCAAAAAACCTCTCTGGCGTCCAGTGACGCGGCCTTCGAGACGACACTTGTGAAAGCCGCCATTTTGTTGTTGCTGCAGTGCTGAGTGAGAGAGGAGGAGGACCGTAGAAGAAACATCGAGAAACCCGCAAAGGTAATTTTCCTTCTAAAAAATAAGGTGTCTTTTATTATTTTAAGGCTAGGTTTGTGTAATAGCAGTTGCGTTCACTGCTTCACTGTTCGACGTCTGTCCGAGGGACCCAACGAACGGTACTATGTGGCCGGACTGTGTTAGCTAGCTGAGCTAACGGCTAAGCTAACATTCCCCCAGTTGGTAGCTAACGTTAGTTAGCTCATATATAGCTCACCTAGCTGGGAGGATGGTCATCTGGTACAAGTTATCCTCCTGTACCTGTTGTCAATCGATGTCAATGATGGCGATGACGAGAAACATTGATTATAGTTGTAATAATGTAACGTTAGAGATAACTGACGTTAATAACGTTATCATCTTGTTGCTACAAGGCCCCCATCATTGACACAGGGCGGTGTTGCTGTGAAATTCGAGGTTAACGTTATTAACTAGATACTAGAACACGTCACTGCAGCATCTAAAGTTCACATGGCAAGCATTGTTCTGGGATAGAAGCAGCAGCTTCCTAACAGTATAGCCAGTAGCTAAAACATTAGCCAAGTTAGCCTTGTGTGCCATGGTGGGCGGTGGGTGTACTGGTCAGTAATGTCAGTAGAGTCATCGTTATGGACAGAGAGAAACTCTTGGCTAGCTGTCTGTCTCTGTCTCCCTCTCTCTGTATGTCTCTCTCTTTCTCTGTATGTCTCTCTCTCTCTGTATGTCTCTCTGTATGTCTGTCTCTCTCTGTATGTCTCCCTCTGTGTCTCTCTGTATGTCTCCCTCTGTCTCTCTCTCTGTATGTCTGTCTCTCCCTCTCTCTGTATGTCTGTCTCTCTCTGTATGTCTCTCTCTCTCTGTATGTCTCTCTGTCTCTCTCTGTATGTCTGTCTCTCTCTCTGTATGTCTGTCTCTCCCTCTCTCTGTATGTCTGTCTCTCTCTGTATCGACTGGGGTTGATGCAGGCATGTTCTAAATGCTTGATATTGATTGATGTAACAGGTGTCAGTCTGAAGCAAGTGATAACAACGTTACGCAATCGAAATTGGAGACACACTTTTATTTTCATCAACTTTGCCAAGTTGTCGAAGTTGCCTTGACTTGATAGTTGATACACATAATCTCATCAGTCAGTCACGTAGTAGCAATGCCCTCATCATTCCTGTTCACCCAGAGGATCAAGTCTTAAATGAGCACTTCCTCTTTCACTTGAAAAATGGGATTGGCAATTTTCGATGCAGATGAGCTGTCGGATGGGGGGGAAAGGAAACTGAAGTATTTTTTAGTATTGCCCCGCATATACGATGATGGTGATGTTGATAATTAAGGAGGAGAAGAGGTTAGGCTATACTCATTATCTGTTTCCCTCAAACAGTTGGTGAAGATTGACATCTCCTGGGAAAGATGACTTCGAATTTCTTTCTCAGAGGGCTACATTGAGAGTTAGAAACTTAGATTACTGCTAAAATAGTTAATTAACGTTACTTAACATAAAATAAAAACATAACCACAACCTATCATGCCATAATAGCGGCGGGCAGCTGTATTTTTTTAGGACACTGGCAGGGAAACTGGAGTTGCTGTGGTCAGAGCTACCTTGTTTGGTTCACTCATTTAGTGGTTCTACAGTTAGGCCTGCATGGGACATGGTTCTACAGCTAGGTCTGCGTGGAACATGGTTCTACAGTTAGGCCTGCGTGTCTTGGGTTATCAACTACACTACTACAGCAATGTTGTCGCCGTGGACCCCCAGCCCCCCCCCAAGTGGAGTGATGCAACAATTCTTCCCCCTGTCTCTCTCGGCCAAGTGAGCCAGTGCGTGCGTCTCTGCTTGCAGGTGTTCTGTTACCTGCTCCACATCCAGGCTCTGCCAGTCTTGATTCTCCCCCTTTTCCCTGTGAGCACTGGCCTATATTCTCCAATCACTGGCATTATTGTGTGCTCTCTTCCGCCAGCTTGAGGGCAATGAATGTCGTTCCCTCTTTTTTGTTTAATCTCACAGGTCCAACACGCCCGGCGGTCCTGCTCTGAATGCGTGACATCTTGTCCATTGTTTAGGCCCATTTATTTGCCCGAAACCCCTTTCGAACAATTTTCCATTGTGTGTTGTTGCACTACATTGCCTAATTGCCTGTGTCTGGGGGTAAGGCGTGTGCTTCGACGGTGGGATTTTCAGTAGGCGGAGTGCTGAGCCAAAACTGTCCCAACATAGGAGAGGTAGTACGCCCAAAAGGATTTCAAGGCGAAAATATGCAGATTTTTTTGTTGTCCCCTGCGTCTTCTGTCACAGGATTGTAAGACTATTGCCCCGTTCATTTTCTGTCTTCGGAAAATCTCAAGTTCCAAGTTGGCCAATTTCGTGACAACTTACCGGTTGGCATGCATTGCACGTGCAGGGTTTCCGTTAGTCGGTGAATGCCGGCCAATGGTCATCTTGAATTACAACTGGCTGTCTAAATCTTGTCGGCCATCGTGGCAAAAAAAATAAAGTATTACTTAGAGTGAATGCACGGTAGACTGTCTGCTACCCTGTTCTGGGACGAAAGAGGGCAAGTGTATGTTCTGGTAGTGACATCACCTTCTGGCGATACGCGAGACAGACATTTGCAAGTTCAACAACAATCACGAAGCCCTGTTGCAGCCCAGTTTAAATATAGACTATGACAGTAAACAAACGTTCCTTTATACGTAATTCCTCCACTACTAACGTCAACGTTGAAGGACATGTGGAAACATTGAGGCAGCAGCACCAGTGAAAACAAACCGATCTTTCAGCAAGGCACCAAGTATGAAGGACACAGGACGAGATGCACTACTACTGTGTTTGCTAAATAATATGTCAACGATAATGTAGCGTTGTTAAAGGGGAACTATCTTATAAATGGCCTTTTTGAGTGTTTAGCATTGTTTCCTAGCTATGTGGACTTATATTAATATGATCTATGTCTCAAAATTCTCATATTGGCGCATTCTTCCAATTCTCCTCTCACAATATTCACCCTCACTGAACTGAGTCATCTGAAAATGTGCCTATATGTGATGTCATATAGTCACTGCTGCATGTTAATGTTCAGGCGAACACAACGCTCAGCAGGCCCGGCGCAGTGGTTTAGGAGCCCAGGCTCAAAACAGCTCGAGATCTTGAGGTAGAAAAATGCTGTTTTTGAGGACTTGATTAGAAATACAAAACAATGAATAAAAAAAATATATATATTACAGAGGTGTTCCATAGACTCACAGGAATTGTGTAAAAGTGCCCAAATAGTGAAAGAAATAGTAAAATAGTTCCCCTTTAACAGAATGTCCAAATGAGTCTGCCAACAAAGATATTGTTACATCCGAGAACGTATTTATTTACAATGTATCACCATTCATCGTTATGGAAGACTCCCACCTGTGACTGATAAGTACTTATGATTAACGTTACTTGATTAACGTTACATTGGTTCACACTGTGTCCGTCTATGTCGGGTTTTAATACATTTTCAGTTTTGGACAGGGTTGATTCTGTGCATCCCGCCAGATTTGTGTCCTTTTTTGACAACAGAAAAGTTTGGAGTGGATGACATTTTGGAACTGACCGATATGTTACCATCTGGCGCAACTGCAACGGCACAATCACATTAGGTTCTAATTTAAAAACAAACAAACGGACAGTAATACTACCCTCCGTCAGATTTCTATCTGCTACATGATATGGCTGTTCAATTTGACATTTGGTCAGTAAATTCTTTTTTTAATCTCGTCGGCCAGCCAAAATAATTTGCTAGCGCAAACCCAGTTAGTGTCAACATCGGGAGATTCACTGTCACGATAAAAGCAGGATAAATAGTTTAAAAAGACAAACTATGGCTTTAGGCCACGGCTGATGATGGGCTACCAGAAAGTATGTTATTTCCTACTTTTGGTTTTGCTTGTGGCCGAACTATCCAATATACTACTACTAGTAATATACTGTTATTACCGGCCACCAGTGAAAGGGCCGCAACCAGTGGGTAGCAATAATTTTGTCAGACATCATTTATCTAACTTGGGGCTGTTCCCGGGTTAACTATATCCACCGGGCAGGCACTGGTCATGTGCTGCTGTCATCCATCATTCCTTCAAACAGTCACAGAGCTCAGTCTATACGGTGTGTGTGTGTATGTATATATATATATATTATATACAGCTGTAATTGTACTTTCAGTGCATGGATGGGTCTGTAGAATGTTCCATACTGCCGGCGTTGTTTACGTGGTCAGCTGCTTCCAGTCCTAGATAACGTTGCCAGGCGGCTTATATTCCCTTGCCTGCTTGCCTGGTAAGCAGCCATTGGGCAATAGATGGGGGGCGGGGGGGGGGTCGAAAGAGCTATGTGGAAACAGGTTTGCTGGTAGTTGCCTGGCTGTCACATGATCTTTCTTCTGCTCCAGGGCTTGTGAGTAAACAAGTCGTCCTCCCAAGCAGCTCCCAGCGTGGCCGTTAGTCGGGTGGATTTAGAGAGAGAGGTCTGTGTGTGTGTGTGTGTGTGAGCGGGTAAAGGAGACCCAGAGGCTCACAAAGCGCGGGGCCTATTGTGAAGTCACAGACTAAATAAACACGGCGTCTGAATGCCTGCCTCGGCACTTTTCCCCCACCCGTCGTGATTTCCCTCAGTGTAGTTTCGCCCCATCAGATATGAGGACACATTCCGAGCACATCGCGATCCAGAGCGTCTCCTACTTTTTCCCACTTGGTGTGGACCCGCCCTGGTGCTCGCTCTGCCGCCCCCGGAGCCTAGTGGTCTGTTCACTTCCCACCGGTTGACTTAGCGGGCTATGGTGACTAGTGAGAGACTGTCCAAAGACACACGGTGGTGGTGGTGGTGGTGGGTGGGTCACCGGGGACAATTGAGTGACGGAAGGTGGATGAAAATTAGGGCTGCCTCTCTGTCCATCTTCTCGATTTTAATCGGTCGGTTTGGTCTCAGTCGACAATGACTTTTATTAGTAAATGAGCGAATGCGCTATTAGCGAGAGTAGACTTCAGAGTGACCGTGCTGCTCCTAACGGGAGATTTGAGAACCGCTGGTTATACTACGTTGCTAGAGAGCCCCTTGCTACTGCACGCCACCCTAATGCTTGGGCAGAGTGTTGTCACCCTAATGCTTGGGCAGAGTGTTGTCACCCTAATGCTTGGACTGAGGGTAGAAATTCTAATGCTTGGACTGAGGGTAGAAATTCTAATGCTTGGACTGAGGGTAGAAATTATAAGTGCTAGGCTTACAGTGAGAAGCACATATCTAAGCACTAGAGTTAAGTGGAAATAAAAATTTCCAGATTTGTCGATTAACTAGTCGATTAACATTGATTTAGTAGACAAAGTCCTATGACTTATTAGCCTAGTCGACTAGGAATGTCTTTAGTCAAGGCCCTAAATTCTTGGGTGATCGATCAAAGCGCTTTGTTTGTTTTTGAAGTTTCCATACAAGTCCCACTTCTCATTTCAATGCATTTGAAGGGCCTAGGAATGTGGTTTGTTGGCTTTGTGTTTGCAGCTAAATGTTGATGTGTGCTCTTTAAAAACGCACCCGTTGGCAACATTTATCATTTAGTCAGGGGTAACGCAGCACCAGGTTACATCCTTCAGTCAGGGGGTAACACGGTGCCTTCAGTCAGGGGTACCACGGTGCCTTCAGTCAGGGGTACCACGGTGCCTTCAGTCAGGTGGTACCACGGTGCCTTCAGTCAGGGGTAACACGGTGCCTTCAGTCAGGGGTAACACGGTGCCTTCAGTCAGGGGTAACACGGTGCCTTCAGTCAGGGGCAACACGGTGCCTTCAGTCAGGGGTAACACGGTGCCTTCAGTCAGGGGTAACACGGTGCCTTCAGTCAGGGGTAACACGGTGCCTTCATTCAGGGGTAACACGGTGCCTTCAGTCAGGGGTAACACGGTGCCTTCAGTCAGGGGTAACACGGTGCCTTCAGTCAGGGGTAACACGGTGCCTTCAGTCAGGGGCAACACGGTGCCTTCAGTCAGGGGCAACACGGTGCCTTCAGTCAGGGGCAACACGGTGCCTTCAGTCAGGGGGCAACACGGTGCCTTCAGTCAGGGGTAACACGGTGCCTTCAGTCAGGGGGCAACACGGTGCCTTCAGTCAGGGGCAACACGGTGCCTTCAGTCAGGGGGTAACACGGTGCCTTCAGTCAGGGGTAACACGGTGCCTTCTTCAGTCAGGGGTAACACGGTGCCTTCAGTCAGGGGTAACACGGTGCCTTCAGTCAGGGGCAACACGGTGCCTTCAGTCAGGGGCAACACGGTGCCTTCAGTCAGGGGTAACACGGTGCCTTCAGTCAGGGGGCAACACGGTGCCTTCAGTCAGGGGGCAACACGGTGCCTTCAGTCAGGGGCAACACGGTGCCTTCAGTCAGGGGTAACACGGTGCCTTCAGTCAGGGGCAACACGGTGCCTTCAGTCAGGGGTAACACGGTGCCTTCAGTCAGGGGGCAACACGGTGCCTTCAGTCAGGGGTAACACGGTGCCTTCAGTCAGGGGGCAACACGGTGCCTTCAGTCAGGGGGCAACACGGTGCCTTCAGTCAGGGGGTAACACGGTGCCTTCAGTCAGGGGTAACACGGTGCCTTCAGTCAGGGGTAACACGGTGCCTTCAGTCAGGGGGCAACACGGTGCCTTCAGTCAGGGGGCAACACGGTGCCTTCAGTCAGGGGCAACACGGTGCCTTCAGTCAGGGGTAACACGGTGCCTTCAGTCAGGGGTAACACGGTGCCTTCAGTCAGGGGTAACACGGTGCCTTCAGTCAGGGGTAACACGGTGCCTTCAGTCAGGGGTAACACGGTGCCTTCAGTCAGGGGTAACACGGTGCCTTCAGTCAGGGGCAACACGGTGCCTTCAGTCAGGGGGTAACACGGTGCCTTCAGTCAGGGGTAACACGGTGCCTTCTTCAGTCAGGGGCAACACGGTGCCTTCTTCAGTCAGGGGTAACACGGTGCCTTCAGTCAGGGGTAACACGGTGCCTTCAGTCAGGGGTAACACGGTGCCTTCAGTCAGGGGTAACACGGTGCCTTCTTCAGTCAGGGGCAACACGGTGCCTTCTTCAGTCAGGGGCAACACGGTGCCTTCAGTCAGGGGTAACACGGTGCCTTCAGTCAGGGGGCAACACGGTGCCTTCAGTCAGGGGGCAACACGGTGCCTTCAGTCAGGGGTAACACGGTGCCTTCAGTCAGGGGTAACACGGTGCCTTCAGTCAGGGGTAACACGGTGCCTTCAGTCAGGGGTAACACGGTGCCTTCAGTCAGGGGTAACACGGTGCCTTCAGTCAGGGGTAACACGGTGCCTTCTTCAGTCAGGGGGCAACACGGTGCCTTCAGTCAGGGGTAACACGGTGCCTTCAGTCAGGGGTAACACGGTGCCTTCTTCAGTCAGGGGGCAACACGGTGCCTTCAGTCAGGGGTAACACGGTGCCTTCAGTCAGGGGTAACACGGTGCCTTCAGTCAGGGGTAACACGGTGCCTTCTTCAGTCAGGGGTAACACGGTGCCTTCAGTCAGGGGTAACACGGTGCCTTCTTCAGTCAGGGGCAACACGGTGCCTTCAGTCAGGGGTAACACAGTGCCTTCTTCAGTCAGGGGTAACACGGTGCCTTCAGTCAGGGGTTACACCGCAGTGGAAATAAAAAGTTATTCAGACACGCCCCCGGGCCCCTTATGAGAGCCACCTATGATGAAGAACACATAATTGATGATGGACAAGTATGTGTTCCTTTATGCTTTCAGCAATAGACCTGTCTCAAACCCTGCCCCTTTTCTTGATCCTCCAATCACAGCTGTCGCTTACCTCGGACTTCCTTATACAAACTTTGTTTGTACGAGGAAGTCAGAGGTAAGCGACAGCTGTGATTGGAGGATCAAGAAAAGAGGGCAGGGTTTTGAGACAGGTCCATTGCATTGAAGGCAAAGATCTTTTTTTTTTTACCAAATACTATTTGAATTAGCAATGGAATCTTTCCGAAATTGAAACAAACTGAAAACTGTGACCGCAACAGTCGATTCCAGGACAGTGTCATGGTGTCTTGAGCAAGACCGTTAACCCCCTAACTGCTCCCGATGAGCAGGTTGACACCTTGCATTGTCTCCTCTGCCATCGGTGTGTGGATGAGAGACATAAGTTGTAAAGCGCTTTAGATAAAAGCACCCCTGGTCAAGGGGTAACTCAGTGCTCTGGGAAAACCTTTAACTAAGGCTACGTTTACAGGGCTGTACGCTAAGCTTTTTCACTAGGGGCACACTTGCCCCTAAATGAGAAATTTAGGGGCAAAAAATATTTTTTAGGGGCAAATTTTTAAATAACAATTTTACCATTATTTATATCGATTGTTTTTGATTAAAAAAAAATTATATAATTATTATTTTGAATAAAATATATATATTATATAATCATACTTGTAGTTGTATTATCTGCGAGACATCGCCACCTCGCTGTCTGCAAACAGCTCCACTGTCTGTTTGTATACTCGAGTGGCCAGCTCCAGCAAGGATTCTCCGGGGGTGCAGCTGGACCCTAAACGCTACATTCAGAATCAGCATGCAAAAGAATTCTCCGGCGCTGCACCTGGACCCTAGTCAGCAGCCCTCACTCATGCGATGTAAACCAGGGACTCGAATACGCATGTTGTTGTTGTAGGTAGCTTGCAGGACGCTTGTAGGACATTGATGCCAGGAGCTTTCTGTAGCTACTGCTGGATGGCGTTGGGACAACGCCTCAGTGAACTATTTAGTTTACTGCGACATTTCGTAGTGACTAGTTACCTAGCCAACCGAGGTATTATGCACTGGACTATTTATTGCTGATGGATTTGTTGATGTCGGGAGCTATCCGTAGCTAGCCGGCTGGATAACGTTACACAATGCCTCAGTCATGTATTAAACTAAGTGAATAGTTGACTGGGTCATTTTGTAACGGTAGCTAACGTTATCTCACGAAGGTCCCACACTGACTAGACTAACGTCACGGTGAGGCAATAGCCTCTGTTTACATGCAACAGGTGGGGAGGGGGTAGCAGCAGCAGCAGTGCGCGGTGCGCGCTTCATGTGTGCTGAGACAGCGAGTGAGAACTCCGCTAAAGAATTGGATCATGATTTTCGGTTTTCACATGACTATTTGATTGCCCGTCACACGGCGCTCAGACGTCTCAGTGGGAGGCGCCAAACGTAAAAACTGAGCGCAAATGGCGGGTGGCGCTCTCTAGTTTCGGTCCCTGAGTCTACTAGACTTACTGGAGCATTTGTTGATAGCTATCAGTAGCTAGCCGGCTGGCAGGCTCACCGAGGTCCCAGTGTCCCACTAGAGCAGGGG
The DNA here is from genome assembly GCF_963971535.1 of Notolepis coatsorum. Lineage (NCBI taxonomy): Eukaryota > Metazoa > Chordata > Actinopteri > Aulopiformes > Paralepididae > Notolepis > Notolepis coatsorum. Next base: position 187,429 of record NW_028171072.1, on the reverse strand, counting down.
TGGCCAACCAGTCAGAGACTAAGAGCCACAAAAAAATGACTGTGGTACCACAAAGAGCCACACCATATACCAGCGTTTCTCAACCTTTTTTTTCAGTCACGGCACCCTTCATGTGTTTATAGGTCTCACCCTCTGGCCTCTGAAGTTGCTAATGTCTTTTTTATTTGGGCCTCACAGGGTTAAAAGTACCCTGTGAGACCCACGGTTTCAAAATTACAAAATCACTTTTAGCCATTTAAAAAAATAATGTTTATTTAAAAAATGTTAAAGGGGAACTATTTTACTATTTCTTTCACTATTTGGGCACTTTTACACAATTCCTGTGAGTCTATGGAACACCTAGGTTTTTTTCAAAAAAAATGCATTGTTTTGTATTTCTAATCAAGTACTAAAAACCGCATTTTTCTACCTTAAGATCTTAAGCCGTTTTGAGGCTGGGCTCCAACCACTGTGTGGCCTGGTGCCAACTGCCACATCAACTGCCACATTATTATGCAGCTGAGAAATCTCTGACATCACAGATATGCACATTTTCAGATGACTCAGTTCAGTGAGGGTGAATATTGTGAGAGGAGAATTGGAAGAATTCGCCAATATGAGAATTAGAGACATATATCCTATTAATATAAGTCCACATAGCTAAGAAACAATGGTAAACACTGAAAAAAGCCATTTATAAGATAGTTCCCCTTTAAGCACATGTATAGTCAATTGGTCCTGTTGTTCAGCCTCACAATGCTATTTGATAGTAAATGTGTTTATATGTCCCACCCTCTGGCCTCTGAAGTTGCTAATTTCTTTTTAATTTGGGCCTCACAGGGTTAACCTCTTAAGCCCGAGATATACAGTAAAAGTGTATATTTTCAGCATTATGTTTGTTTACCAATTATTTGAACTGTTATTAGTGAAATATAAGATTATAGAAATCTCAGGGCATTGAGTCGGAAACCGGCGCATATTGACAGGAGGAAGTGGCACAGCCAAAAGTGAGTGTAGTCTTTTGAAGGAAGAGACTCGGGGCTTTCAAATTTCGAAAAACTACCCTACCCAGCTCACACCAGCCCCTGTCAATCATCTGACTTCTGGATTTACTTTTTAATTTCTCTTATTTTTTGGGATTATCTCCCACAAACCTGAACGTTATTGCCATAAAACAGAACGCTAGGCCTGCCACGATAACACATTTTGCTGGGCGATTAATTGCCCCCGAAAATATCGCGATAAGCGATATTATTGCGACCGGTTAGAGAATTTTTTTTTGAGAAATTTATTTCCCAAAACTTTTATTTTGAAGCCCACCGCTCCGTCTTTTCCGGTGTTTAGACTTTTATTTTGAAGCCCACCGACCGGACCGGAAGTACTGTTGTTATTATCCTAGCGGCACCGCCACCTATGAGCGGCCAACTTGTCTCGTCCGGTTGTGTTTTTGAGCTAATGATAAAACAAATATTGAGATTGTTGGTGAACAACTAACTTTAGGTTAGTTTTAACGTTAGCTACTAACGTTAGATGCAGCTACTACAGGCAATCAACGATGAGGAGGAAGCGTCAAAGCAGTATATAATAGAATAGCTGTGGCGCGTAGGCACTGCAGCACGACTCGAAACTACCTACTACGTTATAATAAATGAATTCATGTTTAACTTGTCCCCGTGTCCAGTCCTTTGACTAGCCCCACCCGTTCATTGTAAACAATGATGCATGTAATTGTATTAACGTTATTCTGTGTTGTAGCTATGCTATACGTTGTATTTCGTTTGTTAGCTAATGTTGTTAGCTTTGAATGAGAATCAACACTCGATCTTTCATCTTTATTTAGCAGTCCAGTTTCTCCGGGCAGTAGCGAGTAACTACTTGGGTCTAAAAATAGCTAACGTTACACTATAAATAACGCTACTTGGTTAAAAGGAGCAACACCATTGAGAAATGTAGTTAAACTATATGTGGCGTTGCTACTGCCCCACGGAGCTGTGCTCTGTAGTATGGCCAGCGGCCCCCCACACGGACAGTGACTGACAAGGCGCAAATAGCAATTAATCGCGCCCGTCAAAATCATTGCATTACTTTTAATTATCGCGGCAATTAATCGATTTATTGCTTATCGCGGCAGGCCTACAGAACGCAGTTAGTTTCTTTACCTTTCTGTGAACGTCTTGCAAAAAACGGTGTTGCAATATGATGAAAAATGGTGGAGAAATTTACATTATAAAAAAGATGGCAGAATTCAGTACTGTATCTACAAAACCTTCTGTTTAATCATCTTCCCTTTATTCATTTGCTTAGATTTTTCAGGTCTGGTCAATTTTAGCATGGTGTTATTTACAGTCAAAGATTATTTTTTTTTTAAATAGAATTGATATTCTCCTTTGGTTCATTACAATTTACTCAAGCCTAGTAACAGACACACTATTTCTGACACTGATCCATATATGTCCCTAGATTCAGATACCAAGAACATGCAAATGGACCATTTAAAAAAAAATTGTAAATGTTTATTCTACGTCCTTATGGAATGAGTGACATAAAAAAAAAAAGGTAACATTTTTTAAAAAAAAGTAAAAAAAATAATAAAAAAAAATATTTTTTTTTTATTTTTTTTTATTTTTTTTTATGGATGGAAGAGCCGCACATTGACGGGCAAAGAGCCGCATGCGGCTCGCGAGCCGCGGGTTGGCCACCCCTGCACTAGAGACTAGTGTTTACAACAGCCACGGGTGCGAGAGGGCTGGAGGAGGAGCAGACGCCGCAGCTCTCTCCGTGTGTCTGAGTTCAGTTCGGCTCACTATAGGAGGTCGAACGCGACGAAAATATGAAGCAATACTAACTTTACTTTTCTTCATAGCTAAATCAGACAGTCAGCCAGTCTATCAGAGTGAGTGCTCAGTCGATTGTTCCCGCTGATCATACCTGCTGAGTGCTCACTGCTCAGCTCGCGTGAGTGGCGTCATCATACGCCTTGGATAATTTAGGAGTGAAATGCGAATCCAAGGCTTGAAAGCACTACTCGCAAGCCCGCCCCCAGATAATATTTACCAATCGCAACGGCCAATTAAAGGGGCAATTCGCGATGATATCATTGCAGTGTACAGGCCTGGTTTAGACGGAGAGAGTCTGAACAGAAACCGCAAAAGTCGTCTTGCGGTCTCACTTTTAATTTTGCGTTTAGACTAGCGTTTTGGGATGGAATTCTCCGTGCAGACGAGGCTGTAACGACTCGAGACGACGGAGCCCCGCTGTCACACGATTGGCGCATATGTCACATGACGTGCTGTGAAGACCCGCCCGACTGTGGGTGGGGAATGTGATTGGACCAAAGCAGAGTCACTCACAAACAGTGGGTCCAGTCACTAATAGTTGTGATAGCCGCAGGGACAGATTCTTGTGTATTTAAAAGTACTGCCAATGTAGCCTTCAGGTGATCGCCATGGATAGAATCAGACATGCTTTGTTTACGCTTCTAGGCTACTGGCGCATGCCTGTGATGTAAGCAGTACGCGCGACGAGAGCCTTGACAACCCTTTCGTCATCGTTTTATGCGGTTTGACAGTTTAGATGATAGCGCAAAGGTTTATCGTTTCTAGGAATTCCACCCAGGAAGGTGGTCTCACTTTTTTGCGGTTTCTCCCCGTAAAAACAACGTTTCCGTATAAACGAAAGGCACATCCGAAAAAATATTTTTGCGGATTCACCTGCTAGCGTTTCCGTCTAAAACAGGGCCTAAGGTAACCAGCATCCCAATATATTTAGATTTATCATACAACAAGTAAAGTACAACAAATATAAGTTTGGCATCCAACCAGAGTGCAAATATAACAGTAAAGTGCAATAGTAATATACAATGTGCAGGTGATAAAGCTTGGTATAAATGAGTACTACTGAGTAACTATGCTAATCAGATGTTTATACAGTTGTAGTAATATGTACAGTGATACAGGTATAAAGACACTGGTAGTAAGTCATACTGGCCAGTAGCGTACCTAGTAAGAATAGGTAAGGGACATGTACAGATATAAATATAGTATACAGTAGGGCTGTCTTAAATACTTCGAAGCTTCGTTCGATGGGCATGGGCTTCGAATATGAAAAGAAAATTAGATTATGTAAAAAAATATATATATATGAATTTTATTTTTAGGCATGTAGTTGTATACGTGTTTGAGGATGATATCCTTCAAACAGGCAATAGTGATGATATAATTTGGGCAGTGCTGAGCTGGGTTACTTTCCTCCAGTGTATTTGTCCCCCGGCCCCACCCAATGGCCCCATGCACACACACCAGGCCACGTGAGCGGATCGGCGCGGCCGAGAAATCCGCTCTTCGCTCTTTAAAGCTTGGTCCGCTCCGCTAATCGCTCATGTTGACCCCGCCCCCAAGTCGCTCTCCGCTCCCTCACCGCTCACCTTGAATCGAGCGCTCCCCGCGCCAGATCGCTCGGCTTTTTTTTTTTTTCTTTTTTTTTTTAAGCATGGTGTAAATGAGCTCAAACTACAACAGTCTACACCCCCTGGGCCCCTTAACAATTGTTTGTATTGAGCAGCATTGTAATTGTACCCATTCTGCAATGTTAAATAACGTTGTTTATCCATTCACTAGCTCTATTAACACTTTGGTTGCCTTGGGTTAAATTAATGATATACCATAGATTGCCAGCGCTATTTGTCTATGGAGAAAGTCCCCTTCTTTGCAGGGCTATAACTTTTTAAATTCTATTGCTACATTGCCATTATTAGGGCCCATTCAAAGTCCTATATGTATTGTTCATTGTGTAGCAACGTTAAACTTTTTCATTCACATATTCATAGTAAAGTATGGTCTAATGTATAAGTATGTTTTCATCTCTTTCTGCAACTTTCTCCAGAACGTGATATATAGCCCCAAATGCATTATATTGATGATGAAATACAGTTTGATGGCAATCAGCGCGATATAAAAAATTCCAACTAGACGTACTTCTAGAAGTTACTACACGTCATCTGATGTTGACCGGATGGGCGAGGGGGCGTTTATAATTCCGTGGGCAGCGTTATACCAATCATCTAATGTGGGTCAAATGTTGATAAAAGCAGTTAGTATCGAATATGGTAACGTTACACGCTGAAACTCACCCCAGTCTCCGCGCGCCGTTGGGCGATCATCGTCGAGTAGAAATTTTATCATTATGGGATATATTATTACCCGGTCCATCTCCAGCTTGTATAATGGTATATACGTCCAAATCATGTTGTTTATCGAGTTATTGGCAATCGATCGCTATGTAGAGTGACGAGCTAGAGTGCCGGAACCTATACCGAGTGGCCGGAAGTAATAGGGCCGACCAGCAAAACCTCTACTGCGCTTCCTGTTAAGCGGTTGCGCCGATCGGCCACCAGATGGCGCTCCTGAACCGCCAGAGAGCTCAGTGGGTCCTGCTGGTGGATATCAGGCCAGCGGAGGGGGAATATGAATCCGATTCCAGATTTTTGAAATATTGATATAAGGACGCTGTACAGCGTCCCCCGGCAACTTTAGCATGGCCAGCAATGACGCTGTAAAGCGTTTTTAGGCAGTCACAGTGTTAAGCGATGATAGTTAGCCGAGCCACAATGCTATGGTCGCTGCCATTAACGTTAGCATGTAAGCTAACGACAACAACAATGGCGTCGATACTTTTCTAACAGGAGTGAGTGAAGGAGGAGGAGTGAAGCCTGAACAGGATATCACAGGTTCACCCTTCTCAATTCTCATTGGTTGAAAATGGCCTTCATGTTTGTACATCGCCATCTGTTGCTTTGGCATTGTACTACATGTATATTATTACATCAGTGTTAAACCACTGTGTGAGCGTCCCGGAGTGGATTGGAGCGGAGGAGAACTCTCGCTCCGGACGTCGCGCCGACCCATTTTAAAACCCACTCCTCGCTCACGTCAAAACCGCCCGCTCCGCTCCCTGCGCTGCTCACGCTCCGATCCGCTCACATGGCCTGACACACACACATACACACACACACAAATCGAAGTAATTTTCTTTTTAAAGTAATTATTTATTTATTTTTATTTTATTTTATCGAAGCTTGTGCCATCGAACGAAGCTTCGAATTATTTAAGACAGCCCTAATATATATATATATATATATATAAGTGTAAATATTTTATACTATACTAAAATACTAGGTCTTGTGGCATGTTTTAGTTAAAACATCCCCCATTTCATGTAAATTCAGTTGAATTGCAACTAGAGATGTTCCGATACCATTTTTCCCTTTCCGATCCGATTCCGATACCTAAGCTTTGGGTATCGGCCGATACCGATATTTATCCGATACCAGTGCATTAAAAAAAAATTATATAAATTATATTTTTATTTTTTTCAGATACTGTTATACTGTTTTTTAGTAATAACTAGAACGTATGGTATTTATTCAACAACAGGTGATTGTATAGATTTGTATTAGTATCATTAATCAATGAGTATGGGCTGCAGCACTGCAGATATACCCTACTCCAATGATCCACACGGACATTAAACGGTGTTGCACTCGCTACTCAGTGGCTCTGCAGATATACCCTATTCAGTCTGTAAGCTAGTGGCAGATAGAACGTTCATGTTGTGGTTTTTGATGCAAAATAAATATTCAACATTCTCTTTTGAAACTCCGCCTCAGACTCTTATCCTTTGGCACTTGCTGTACTTTGCTTGCAGGTCTGCAGCCATTATTGCTGGATTATGTGAATAGCACCAACTTTAGACACGGTAACGTTATCAAGCTAAGCTAACTGACCTAGCTCGCCTTCCCGCAGTGACATTAAGATAACGTTAGTAATAGTCAGCTAACGCTAGTCCGTAGCTACTTAACTTAAATACAATTCACCGTGGGTGCATTATTGTTGATAGGCGGTCACGGACAGTGTTAGGTCCTGGAGAAAGGACAGGCGATCATCTGATTTGATGTAACGTTAAAAGCGGATGTTGTTCCAACTAGCTATCTTTCCAGCTAATGCTATCATAACACCAGCCAAACACATCCCGATTCCCGTCCGAGCTCCCCGTCACACCGCACTGTCGGGGACAATGGAATTTAAGAAAGTGTATCTGCTGTTAAAATGACACAGCATCACACTTTAAAACATGTTCATTTTATAATCCTCACTCTCCGCAGGACTCGGCAGGAGATAAATTACATCATGGGATCGGAGGCTAGAATTTACGTGTACTCGCCGATACCGATACTAGCATTTTAGGCAGTATCGGCGGCATTTCCGATACCGGTATCGGTATCGGAACAACTCTAATTGCAACCCTGCACTGTGCTGCATTCAACATGCAGCGCACTCCTCCATCACATCCAGAGACCAGACTGTAACATGAGAAGGATCACTGTGGTGGTTTTGAATGGGGGAAATCTGTAACACTAAAGATGGCGGCGACGACAAAGAATTGCTGCGAGATAAACATTTGTTGTTTAAATAATAATAATAATAAAATGATAGATTCTTCCAAATGGCATATCGTATCGGCCTTAAAACAAGACCCTTCTTCTTCCTCCCGTCTCTCTCTCTCTTCAGATCAGCCAAGATGGGGAACATGTTCACCCACCTGTTTAAAAACCTCTTTGGTAAAAAAGAGATGAGGATCCTGATGGTCGGGCTGGACGCCGCCGGGAAGACCACCATCCTCTACAAGCTCAAGCTGGGAGAGATCGTGACCACGATCCCTACCATCGGTGAGTCCCCCCCCCGCCCCCCGCTTCTCTCAGCCATAACATCCCATAATGCCCCCTGGATCGCTTGCCCCACGACGTTGAGATTTTTGATTTCATGCCGTCTAGTCGCCTGTTGTTGCCCCACGGTCTCGGGGCTTGAGTTGTGGAAATGAACCTTGGTAGTAAAGCTCTACCCCCCCCTTCTCCTCCTCCACTCTGGGTCTAATGACTGGCCACATGTCCCAGGACTCTGCCCTAAGCTGCCCCCAGGAGCTGAAGTAATGAGAGAGAGAGAGAGAGAGAGAGAGAGAGAGAGAGAGAGAGAGAGGGAGGCCCCTGCAGAGGACGACAGGACAGACGGCATATAGGACACATAGCCTGGTCTGTCTGTCAGGACTCCCTGGAAGAAGAGATCTTGTATCTCAACGGGACATTCCTGAATAAATAAAGGATACATAAAAAATACACCTTTTCAGAGGACCTGGCTGAGACGTGATCTCTCAGGACTCGTCTGGTCTGTCTGTAATAATAATAATAATGATAATAATAAATTGTATTTGTAATGCACTTTTTGTTCACTAGGATCCCAAAGTGCTACAGGGTTAAAAAGATAAAATAATTATTAATAAAAATAGAACATAGTTAAAAACGCAGTATAAACAGAACATTTAAAACGGCACAAGAAAAAAATAAAATCACAAGAAAAAGCTAGCGATCAAAGGCCTTTTGAAACGGATAGGTTTACAGGCCTGCTTTAACAGAGGCCAGGCTCTGTGGTGCCCTCAGCTGGATGGGGAGGCTGTTCCACAGGCGTGGTGCAGCCGAGCAGAAGGCCCGGTCCCCCAGGGTGTAGAGCCGGGTACTGGGGACCCAGAGGAGGAGCAGGCTACCTGCAGATCTGAGGGTCCCCCAGGGTGCAGAGCCTGGTACTGGGGACCCAGAGGAGGAGCAGGCTACCTGCAGATCTGAGGGTCCCCCAGGGTGCAGAGCCTGGTACTGGGGACCCAGAGGAGCAGGCTACCTGCAGATCTGAGGGTCCCCCAGGGTGCAGAGCCTGGTACTGGGGACCCAGAGGAGCAGGCTACCTGCAGATCTGAGGGTCCCCCAGGGTGCAGAGCCTGGTACTGGGGACCCAGAGGAGGAGCAGGCTACCTGCAGATCTGAGGGTCCCCCAGGGTGCAGAGCCTGGTACTGGGGACCCAGAGGAGGAGCAGGCTACCTGCAGATCTGAGGGTCCCCCAGGGTGCAGAGCCTGGTACTGGGGACCCAGAGGAGCAGGCTACCTGCAGATCTGAGGGTCCCCCAGGGTGCAGAGCCTGGTACTGGGGACCCAGAGGAGGAGCAGGCTACCTGCAGATCTGAGGGTCCCCCAGGGTGCAGAGCCTGGTACTGGGGACCCAGAGGAGGAGCAGGCTACCTGCAGATCTGAGGGTCCCCCAGGGTGCAGAGCCTGGTACTGGGGACCCAGAGGAGCAGGCTACCTGCAGATCTGAGGGTCCCCCAGGGTGCAGAGCCTGGTACTGGGGACCCAGAGGAGGAGCAGGCTACCTGCAGATCTGAGGGTCCCCCAGGGTGCAGAGCCTGGTACTGGGGACCCAGAGGAGGAGCAGGCTACCTGCAGATCTGAGGGTCCCCCAGGGTGCAGAGCCTGGTACTGGGGACCTGAAGGAGGAGCAGGCTACCTGCAGATCTGAGGGTCCCCCAGGGTGCCGAGCCGGGTACTGGGGACCTGAAGGAGCAGGCTACCTGCAGATCTGAGGGTCCCCCAGGGTGCAGAGCCTGGTACTGGGGACCTGAAGGAGCAGGCTACCTGCAGATCTGAGGGTCCGGGTGGAGGATTGTGGAGTGATGAGTTCCTGTAGGTAGAGGGGTGCGTGTCCGTTTATGCAGTTATGGGTGAGCAGCAGGATTTTGTAATTGAGACGGGGAGCCAATGTAGTGGAGGAGGATGGGGGTTATGTGCTCGTGTTTACGGACTCATCAGCATCCTGGCAGCGCTTTACACCTTTCAGAGGACCTGACTGAGACGTGAGCTCTCAGGACTTGTAGCTTTCTAAAGAATGTCATGGAAATTAGAGCGGTCAAAATTGACATTTGATTATTCCTTCTAAAAAAAAAATCGGGATAGGTTCGAACCACCTTTGTGCTTTATGTAAACCAAATAAATGACCGTTAACATACCGACGCCAGCATACACGAAGAATAATGTATTCTGTCCTTGAAATTCAAATCGACCATTCGCATTGAAAGTTTTGTTCATCCATGATAAAATAGTTTTGAATCAAGAAATAATTTTTTTTAATCTAAAGTATAACTAATTGTCGGAAATTGGTTTTAAGCCATACATATTGGATCAGATTTCTTTTTTCAATAAAAAAAAAACTGCTTTTAAATGCCCTTTCAAAAATGAAAAATGGTACTTGAAAGTCCTTGAATTTTTCATTTTGCAATGTCTGTGGAAACCCTGTTTTAGATTAAGATGAGTGCAAATCACTCTCTTTGTGAACAGAGTTGGGGTCGTGAACTCTCTGCCGTCACACCACCTGGTGGTGGTTGTTATTGGCACGTTCCTCACCTCCACGTCGCGTGTCTCCTGTCCACCATGCAGCTCATTCAGCCCCACGCGGGAAGTTGAGAGGAAGACAAACGGGGCCTGTTTCCACAATTTAATATACATTTTCGCAGTCAAATGTATGTTGTTTTTAAGTCGATTATTAACTCTACTATAGAATATTTGTCGACGGCCCTAGTGGAAATGTTGCACTCATCTACATGGTCCTCATTCCAAAACGCTTGGAGATCTAACAAACGGAACCTTTAACGGAAAGATTATTTCCGTTAAAGGTTCCGTTTGTTAGATCTCCAAGTGTTTGGAATGAGGACCATGTAGATTTAACTGTGAAATAAGCACACAATTGACCGTTTTGACGAGCCGTCAGCGCAGACCATTAAGAAACAATGTGCTTATTTCACACATTTTGTATGTGGCCCCGTCTACACGGTTCTCTCAGAATGTTATTATGTCTTCCTTGTTCACTAACCTCTCTCACCCGCTCTCTTCCTCTCTATCTCTTGCTCTCTCTCCCACTCTCTCATTCTCTTGCTCTCTTCCTCTTTTCTCTCTCTCTCTCTCTCTCTCTCTCTCTCTTCCCCCCCCCCCCCCCCCCCTCCACAGGTTTTAATGTTGAGACGGTAGAATATAAGAACATCAGCTTCACGGTGTGGGACGTGGGCGGTCAGGATAAGATCAGGCCTCTATGGAGGCACTACTTCCAGAACACACAAGGTGAGCCCCCCCCCCAGGTCTCAGAACGGACTTCCACACATCGCTGTCATATCGGTAGTTCATGCTCCCTAATAATAATAAACTAGTACTACCTAGAAATGTTTAAGGAGTCGAGTCATTTTTCAAATCATTTATTTATGAAGCACGTTTAAAAACTCAAGAGCCAATCAAAGTGCTGTACAGTCAAAAGCATAAAAAAATTCACAATACAAAAAGGCACAGCAGGACAAGACGGTACAGTAAGACAACACACGGATAGAGTAGCACAAAGTACAATATAGCACATGGGACACTAGACATTTTCACTAAAGTACAATGAAGCAACCTACAGGATAATGGAGCACAAAAGAGCGCCTGTATAGGTTCATATTGAGAGTAGTCATGGGTTTTTAATTTGTACTTCAAATCACAGATCACGCTCCTTGAGTTATGAACATTTAGGAGCTCGTTTGGCTCCTTTGAAGAGATGCACTATAGCGTCTCTGTCTCAAAACCACGTTTAATCCAGGTGTCCTGAGTCATGACCTGTCCTGACCTCATTTCTCCTCTCTTCCTTCCACCCATATACACTTATATATTTATATTTACCGCATATATACATCTCCATACCTCCATATAATCCTTCTATATACCTACTTATAAACCTGCATATATGATACCTGTATGATGGCATGTGCAATTTTGTATTTACCGTATACACATATATACACATATGTCTGAATATACCTGCATATAATCCTTTTTACATACCTTAATATACCTTTTTACATACAACCCATATAACTGTATGATGGCATGTACAATAATGCTGTATATCTGTAGATAATTTGTTTATTAAAGGATCCCCATTAGAGAAGCATGAAAGAGCCTCTAGTTTTCCTGGGGCCCTGGACAAAACAAATACAATACAAATTAAAATAAAACAAAACACTAAAATTAAATATGAATACAAATTCACTTTTATAAAAATCAAATCTAACATTCCAGTCAAATAAAAAAAGAATACACGGATAACAGTTACTTGACAAGTTTGCAAGATATCTCTTAATATATTTTTTTAAAGTCATTTTGTTATGTATTGTAGATAAGATCTTTTTCGGCAGAGCATTCCAGAGTGCTATTGACCTATTATATATGCCAGTGAGTTTGAGAGAATTTTATTTTGGTGCAGTTTTTGTTCTGATGTTACCAGAAGCGGCCCCTCTAGTGTTGTAACCATGTTCAGAAGTCATCTGCAACCGATGAGCCAAGCTGAACCAGTGCTGATAATGTTCCGCACCAGCCGATCATTTATTTCCAACCATCAGCCATGCCAGAGGTTCATGCATGAAACCAATACTTGTCCTGTATGAACAGCCTAGTGCCAGGCAAGCCGCTGTATTCTGAGCAACCTGCAACTTTTTCAAATCAGATTTTGTAGCTGACGACCAGATAACAGGGCAGTATTCTAAGTGAGACAGAACCAAAGAACTGTACTAGGGCTGTCAGTTTATCGTGTTAATTAGATTAATTAATTATACAGCAAATTATCGCGTTATGAAAATTAACTCAAAATTAATTATGGGGGGGGGAAATCTTTTTTTTAAATATCTTTTTGTTTTTTATCTCATTCACTCCATAAGAACGTAGAATACACATTTACAGACTTTTTTTATATGGTCCATTTGCATGTTCTTGGTATCTGATTCTAGGGGCATCTATGGATCTCAGGGAATGTATTCCCAGTGTCAGGAATACTGTTGTCTGTTACTAGGCTTGAGTACATTGTAATAAACCAAATGAGAATATCAATACAACTTTTTTTTTATCTTTGACTGTGAATAACACTATGCTCAAATTGACCAGACCTGAAAAATCTAAGCAAATTAATAGATGGAAGATGATTAAACGGAAGGTTTTGTAGATACAGTACTGAATTCTGCCATCCGGACACATGCAATTTGAAATATGATTATAGAATATAGAATATCAGGCATAAAATGGTTATGTGATTAAAATGCGATCAATTAATTACAAATCCTGTAATTAATTAGATTAATTTTTTTAATCGCCTGACGGCACTAATCCCTTACCTACTCTTACTAGTTACGCTGCTGGCCAGTATGACTTACCATATATATAAAGTAGAGGTGGGCATAGATAATTTTTTTTAATCTAGATTAATCTATCTGCATTCCTGGATTTAATCTAGATTAATCTAGATTAAAATGGCTAAAAAAAAAAAAAAAAAAACTGCAGAAGGCATTCAAAATATGTGTGTTCTACCCAAATAATGACCAGAAGTAAGTCCTTACTTTTTCTTTCCTCCTTATGTTTCTCAGGCCAGGTGGCCCATTACACCATGAGCCCATCTCCCGTTTCCAAAATGCATTACAGACTGTTTGAAAAAGCTGTTTTGCTATGATGATTGGTAATGAAATATCAAAATAATGTTCAATAAGATGTACTTGTGTTTAATAAGTTGTTTTATTCAGAAGTTAACACAAATACATAATATTACCAGTACAGTACAGTACAGTATCTAGCACACTCAGGAGCAAAACAGAAAGAATCATTTCAAACTTGAACTATGTGACATGGCTTGAATCAACTGCTCCAGTGGAGTTGCTCAGTGGCCAATGGTGTCAACTGTGGTTATACTGGGCAGCTCCCAGGTGTGAATGGAAAAGAACATCTGTGCTCGGTGAACCTACCCTGGGTAAATAAAGGTTATTTTTTTTTAAAGATTAATGCGTTAATTATATTATCGCGCGATACTAGTATAGCGTTAACGCAGCACGTTAACGCCGTTAACGGCCCAGCTCTAATATAAAGCCATTACCATAGTGTCTTTATACCTGTATCACTGTACATATTAATACTACAACTCTGTACATGCATCTGATTAGCACTATTACTCGGTAGTACTAATCCATCCATTGTATATCCAGTCTAATCGCCTGTACATTGTATATCACTGTTGCACTTTACTGTTACATTTGCACTCTGGGTGGATGCCAGACTTCTTCTGGTTGTGCTGTACTTGTGCTGCATGATGACAATACATTTTAATCTAATCTAATCATTGGAGCTGAGATACTACTCTGTACCATCTGATTAGCACTACAGTCAGTAGTACTCATTTATATATTTTATACCCCGTTTAAATCACCTCTACATTGTATCTACTAGGGATGTCCGATATTGGCATTCAAATGTAATATCGGAAATTATCTGTATCTGTTTAAAAAAAAATATATATATATATATATATATACACACGTGAGTCTAACGTACCGCGGTGCCGCCAGGCCTGATCTTCGTGGTGGACAGCAACGACAGGGAGCGGGTGAACGAGGCCCGAGAGGAGCTCACCAGGATGCTGGCGGAGGACGAGCTGAGGGACGCCGTGCTGCTGGTGTTCGCCAACAAACAGGTGAGCTGGGTTCTCTGTCTGGGGTGGGGGGAGGAGGGAGGGAGGGAGAGCGAGAGAACTCCACCATCTGGGTGGACCTCCGTAACACACTGGTTCTCAGCCAGGGAGCTCCCCAGCAGAACGAGGGAGAGCACATTCATTGGCTAGAAGTTGGACTAGGTTCAGTTTCAGTTTAAACTTCATTTTGAACAGGGACGGCACACATTAACACTTTCCGTGCCAGTCATATATACCCCGTTGCGTGCCACCGCTCTATTCAATGACAGAGCGCTCACATTTTGTGAACTCATAAACTATATCTTAAATTATGGCTATGTGTCTAATACGACCGTCGCTTATCAATGACTTGTTTGCAGTCAACATTGTCCAAACGGATTGTTTTTTAATCGGTTCATTTCCGTTTTATGCCATTTTGAAAAACACTTGTTTTTTTAAACTTTCAGGAGAAAAAAAACATTCTGCAGGAATCGCGCTTTACTGTAATACACAAAACACGTCATTTTTCGGCCTATTTATGAATCGTTTTCAAATAAACGCTAGATTATCGATAGTATATGTGTACTTATGCACGCTATAGAAGCGGGCTGAAAAATCCATTATCCTATTTCCTGATCAGCTACACACACTCACAGCCACACACACACATAGGGGACACGTTGATATATAGGTGTAAACGGCTCTGATTATTCCAATATTGGTAAAATAGATTTTTTACCTCGGATCAGATGTTCTCCAAAAAGATTATTCCAATTCCTGATCCCCATTCCAAATATCGATCGCGTTTATTGATCCAACGCTGGGTGGTCGAAAGACATATTCCATGCATTTCTGATGGTGGGCAATGACTGGGATCGTTTCCGGTTACTTGCCTGACAAGTAAAATGTGGAATCCGGACTCTTTTTTTCCCCCCCCATGCGTTTCATTCAATCCAATCCAATCCAATGGGGTGCAGTACCATCCGGAGAGATGATAGGGGGCGGTATTTTCCCTGTTCGAGCTCAGACAGATCCCCACTGGTAACGTGAGGCTATATTGATGAAATATTAATGGAAATCGCTAATAATAATAAAAAAAAACTTTCTCGTCGTTGGCACTGAAAGTGTTAATGAACATAAATGTAAATGTGTGAGACAGTGTTGTCCCTGGGCCTAGTGTTAAAAAGCAGCTAAAAAAGAAAGCATAACATATATGGCATACGGGTAATTAAGAACAGGTTAAAACACATCATGCTAAATATTTACATCAGACATGTACAGACTAGTGCTGCACGATTAATCCAATCGCTGTGTCGGCCTGTGCAATTATATAACGGCAAAGAATAAAGGCTGTTAAAGAGCCATATATATGCATAGACATTAGGGTAGATCTTCAAATTCATTTATTTTAAACTCCAACCACCGTGAATTTTTTCCCTAGACGTTCACAGAAAGGTAAATAAACTATATACGTTGTATTTTATACGTTGTCAGCGGCTTTAGACGTGAGAAGAAGCACTGAGGAAAGTGTTGTAGTCCTAAGAAGGAGACCCAGGGGGTTCGAAATTTCATAAAACTACATTACCCAGCTTACACCAGCCGCCGGCAACGGAAGTCGCATTTTTCGCAAACATTTTCTTGCGTAATTTTCGTCAACGTTATTGCCATAAAACACAACATATATTGTTTCTTTACCTTTCTGTGAACGTCTAGAGAAAAAACTCGTCGCAACCCGGTGAAAAATAGCGGAGCAAAAGTACAAAAGTAACTGTACTTACAGTAGATTTTATTCACGGTCTTTGCTGCCCTTTAACGCGCCTGATGGTACTAAATCCAGATTGAACTCTGCCATTGGAAAGGGGAGATTATTATGAAGTGATGTACCTCATTAAAGTGACCATTGTGTTTCAACACGGCACTCTCCTTCGCCTCTGCGGCCTCAAATGGTCCTGTGAGACACGCCATAGTCGGCCTCCTCCCGGCGCGGCATGGTGGTCAGCAGCGCTGCCTCACAGCACAAAGGTCCGGGTTCGAACCCCAGCAGGGGGCCTTTATGTGTGGAGTTTGCATGTTCAACCCTGTGTTCACGTGGGTTTCCTCTGGTTTCCTCTAGGGCTGACCCTTATTAGTCGACTAATCGGTCGAAAGGAGCCGTAGTCGACTGGCCAACCTCTTAGTCGAATATATATAATACATTTTTTTTTTTATATAAATATATCTTCATTCTTTCCAAAAGAAAAGAGGCCTAGAAGCATGGCTAACGCTAATGGCACGCATACCAGAAGCTAACTGCCTACGAAAACAGGCACAGAGGCACTGAAAGAGAATTTCACCCATCTAATGAACACACTAGACTAGACAAATATCAAGATGTATCCATCAGTGGACCAATTGCATGCTTTTGCAGAGGACAAGAAGCCTTCAGTCGACTCCTTCAGACATTAAGCACCCCCCACAGCCCAAATGGAATTTTTTTTTTGGTCGACTAGCGTCAAATTCTGGCCAATCATAGTCGACCATCCAAATCCTTAGTCGGGGACAGCCCTAGACTTTCCTCCCACACCATAAAGACATGCATGTTAAGCAGGGACTACAGATGAAAACTAGCTCA
>NW_028171072.1:147500-170260 GCF_963971535.1 Notolepis coatsorum | reverse complement strand
TGGTTCACCGGGGGGGTGTTTCGCATGAGCTGTTGAACCGAGCCTCCTCTGCAGTCTTTTCAATCAAATGCTTTAGGATCTTTTTATTTAAATTTTTTGGGGTTTGACTTCAAACTAAAAGGGCTGCTTGTGTGTGTTGGGTCAGCGTTTGGACTCCTGCAGGCAGTAGGTTCCCCTCCTGTGTGCATCGTCTCCCCCCCCCCCAGGGGGTGTACTTAAAGCAGGGTCTGCATGCCCCCCCCTCGTTAACCCCATTCGTCCGTCACAGCGGCGTCGTAGTATAGCCGTCGCCGCTTTCGGTCTGAACTCTGGAGAAAGAAGCTATGCGACGTTAAGCGCTGGGCTTTTTACCATTGGTTGGCTCGGTGTGTACGAGTGTCGTTAGGGCTGCTGCTGTCGTGGTAGATTTACAACATCTCCCCTCTCTGTGAAAACATGACCAGCTTGCACAATACAATACAGTACTGTACGATGACATCAATGGTTTGTCTTATCAACCTCTCTCTGGGTACAACAAAGCAGCACCCCCCCCCCCCCCCCCAACACCCCAGCGGTGAAGTCATTGACAACCAACCCCCCCCCCCTCAACATCGTTGCCGTAGAAACTACACCAGCAGACAGCGCGGTTACTATAAGCCACGCGACGTTGAAGTTCATACAATAACTGACGGAATGGTTTGCAGCCGTCTATAATCCAATTTCACACAGTACCCCCCCCCCCCCCCCCCCCCCATCCCCCTCCCCCCACACATCCACCCACCCACTCTCTGACTGAAGGTGACCCTAAGGTCACGATCCCACATTGACCTCTCGAAGGGAAGGACTGTTTCCTTTTCGTTTGTATAACTGGACAGTTAGCAATGTTTTTGTTTTTTCTTTGTGAAAATACTCTCAACTTGGCAACGTTTCAGTCGATTTTTAATAATAACTCTAATCTTATGGCCTTTTTCTTTTCTTTTTTCTGTCCTGATCCTTAGAGTTTAGTGCAAAAAAAGAGAAAAAGATACAAAAAAAATTAAATAAAAAAAATCCATGGAGTTGAATGATGAGCAGCATCTCTATGGTATATGGCAAGTAATTAAAAATGTACACTGTACATGAACTTATGTATGAAAATGTATTTTAACTTGACGGCGTCATTTAGCTGCCCTTGTTCAGATGTGAAGCTTTAATTTTTGAGATCATTTCTGTACAAATGACACAAGGTGTGTGCATAATGTCTTTTCTTTTTTTCTTAATGATTTTCTCTTTTTTTTGTTTTTAGCTTTTTTAACCCATCTTGTAACATCTGATAAATGCACTATAATAAAGAGATCTCTATTACAAACATCCCTGCTTTGTCGTCGATGGTTTGGATCGCTGTTGGAAAGAGGGTCCTGAGACTTCATTGTGTGAGAAATTAATGAGATCTTAAATGTACATTTCAGAAACATTTTGAACTCACTGAAGCCAAAGATATGTAGATATATAATGAACTGTTTGCATATATCAATATCATTGGAAAAGAATACATATGGAGTTCCTTGACCCTTTCACTACCACATTACAGAAGGTTAACCTTTCACTACTAACCGTCTGTAGTGGTAGTGAAAGGGTTAACCTGTAGTGAAAGGTAAACCTGTTTGATTGATTGATTGAAAATGTTAACAGATTGCAGAATGGGTACAATACAGTACGGCTCAATACACACAATTGTTAAGGGGATGCAGACCAGAGAAAGACTTTCGTCTTGTTTACATCAGGGTCCCTCCATTTTCAATTCATAACATTTATGACATACAGATATACAGTACTGTTACATCCAGACATTTATGACATACAAATATACAGTACTAGTGAAAGGGTTAACCTCTAGTGTGGTAGTGAAAGGGTTAACCTGTAGTCATAGTGAAAGGGTTAACATTCTGTAGTGGTAGTGAACGGGTTAACATTCTGTAGTGGTAGTGAAAGGTCAACCTGTAGTGAAAGGGTTAACCTTATGTAGTAGTGAAAGGGTTAACATTCTGTAGCGGTAATGAGGTCAACATGTAGTGAAAGGGTTAACCTTATGTAGTAGTGAAAGGGTTAACCTGTAGTCATAGTGAAAGGGTTAACATTCTGTAGTGGTAGTGAACGGGTTAACATTCTGTAGTGGTAGTGAAAGGTCAACCTGTAGTGAAAGGGTTAACCTTATGTAGTAGTGAAAGGGTTAACATTCTGTAGCGGTAGTGAGGTCAACATGTAGTGAAAGGGTTAACCTTATGTAGTAGTGAAAGGGTTAACCTGTAGTCATAGTGAAAGGGTTAATATTCTGTAGTGGTAGTGAACGGGTTAACATTCTGTAGTGAAAGGTCAACCTGTAGTGAAAGGGTTAACCTTATGTAGTAGTGAAAGGGTTAACATTCTGTAGCGGTAGTGAGGTCAACCTGTAGTGAAAGGGTTAACCTTATGTAGTAGTGAAAGGGTTAACATTCTGTAGTTGTAGTGAAAGGGTTAACATTCTGTAGTTGTAGTGAAAGGGTTAACATTCTGTAGTTGTAGTGAAAGGGTTAACATTCTGTAGTGGTAGTGAAAGGTCAACCTGTAGTGAAAGGGTTAACCTTATGTAGTAGTGAAAGGGTTAACATTCTGTAGCGGTAGTGAGGTCAACATGTAGTGAAAGGGTTAACCTTATTTAGTAGTGAAAGGGTTAACATTCTGTAGTTGTAGTGAAAGGGTTAACATTCTGTAGTTGTAGTGAAAGGGTTAACATTCTGTAGTGGTAGTGAAAGGGTTAACATTCTGTAGTGGTAGTGAAAGGTCAACCTGTAGTGAAAGGGTTAACCTTATGTTGTAGTGAAAGAGTTAACATTATGTAGTAGTGAAAGGGTTAACATTCTGTAGTTGTAGTGAAAGGGTTAACATGCTGTAGTAGTGAAAGGGTTAACCTTATGTAGTTGTAGTGAAAGGGTTAACATTATGTAGTTGTAGTGAAAGGGTTAACATTATGTAGTGGTAGTGAAAGGGTTAACATTCTGTAGTGGTAGTGAAAGGGTTAATCTTATGTAGTTGTAGTGAAAGGGTTAACATTATGTAGTTGTAGTGAAAGGGTTAACATTCTGTAGTGGTAGTGAAAGGGTTAACATGTCCTACAGCCCATTGTTCCACAGGGACATCCTGTTCATTGTATTCCATTACATCATCGCAGGTGACACCAACTGGTAATTTTAATAAAATGACGGGTTATTATTGTTGAATGCCAACCTTGGCCAATGAGCTAGTGTTCATGGCTTCGTGCCATTATTGCTAGGAAATGTGATGTCATGAGAATACTGTGAATAAAAAGGATTGAAGAGTGATCGTTGGAAGGTTATGGGTTACTATATAAGGGAACATATATATACCATCGATCGCTGATCAATTTCTAATGACTGACGATGTCGATGCGTCTTCATTAATGAAATAAGGGAGGTGTAGTTTTCCACGCGGCCGGTCCACCTCGCTTGAAATTCCAACGGACACATTTCTAAATCGTCTCGTTTAAAACAAATGAAGCATGAACATTGGCACGGTGTACCTTTCTGTGCGTATTCATCCACAATCTATAGCTCAACGTGAAACAATTCGCAATTAATCGTAAAATAATTACGTATAATTTTATTTCAACCAAAAAAATGCTTAAACAATAATGTTAGTGATAGAAGGGAACTCGTTTTGTCCAAAAATGGAAAGCTTGCCAATGTTCATGAGGCAGAATTATTACAATAGCCGATAATACATTTTCCCAATGATGAATGCCTATACCGGTGGACCGCCCAGGAAACTAAAGTGACGCCAGACCACACCTCCCTATAGACTGCCCATGCAATATGCATAATGAATTCGGAGGCGCAGAATTAGATGACATGATTGTATGTATATACCATAGTTCGGATTACAGATGCAGATTACATCTGCCAAACATTTTATCGTGTCACTTTTGTAGACCTAGCTGATTCAGGAGAGTGATGATGGATGGTGAAGACCCACATACAACACACATGCACACACACACACACACGCACGCATCCCATTTTTGTCGAGTCCACTAAACAACAATAGGACGGTCTTATCATTCCGGCTCACCTGGGCTCGCTGATTGACAGGTGACACATTCGGGTCAGGATGACAAACTGGAGCCCCCCCCCCCCCCCCCCCCTGCTGCTGATGCTGAGCGGGAGGTCTCGTTTCCCAGGCAACCGCTCTGTTCAGGTGATGAGGAATTCTAAAAGGGAGAACGCACTCTGTGATCCATCCATCCTTGAATGGGGATGATGACGGCAATTTCTGGAATCGGAATGTCGTCTCCGGAACACATCCTGGGCACAAGAGCCCGCGTGTGGACGTTGGTGAGTTTATGCCGGATCTCTTTTAAAACTCATCAATATGTTGTTTTATTCTAATTAGTGTATAAACTTGACCACATCGTGCACAGTTGTACAGCCTGAGTCTATTTTTTTTTTTTTTTTTTTATCCACTTTTTCTCCTTATTTTTCTCCCATCCCAATTTCGCTGTTTCCCATTCTCCCCTCCCCTGTCTTGAACGTTGCTTGCATATGCCCCCCACAGGTCGGTCGTAGGGAGGATAGAAGCCTTGCATCACATGTCCCCTGCCCACGCGGACTCTCAGTGGCGAGGAGTAACGTGTGGGAGGCTCACACTACCCCCCGCCATTTCCTGTCTCTGCTGTGCAGGCGTCCCCCAACCGACCTGTAGGAGTCGCTGTCCACAACGTCCAGATTACAACCCATTGACTTCCCACCCGCTGACTCTGCCAATTGAGTTAGTATGACGGCCGGCCCAAGCCGGAGGCAACGCCGACAGCCGGATTTGAACCCGGTGGCTCTTGCGTTGGTGACGAGTGCAATGTCCGCTGCGCCACCCAGCCGCCCGCCTATTTTTATTTCATAATGATATTCTATTGTGCTTCTATCTTAATTTCGTTTATATTCCATTTTTTCTTTCATTCCACCTTTTTATTTTATTATCCGTCCACTATTGTCAGTCCGTTTAACGTCGCACCAAAAAAAATCAAATACCTTGTATGTGTGAAAAACACTACTTGGCGATAAAGACCTTTCTGATTTCATTTCAGATGTTTCCTCTGATGAGTTTAGCGGCGGCGCTGCCAGCAGACAGATCTCTTTAAAACTCATCAACGTTCATGAAAAGGTTATTTGTTGGCGGACCATCTGGCCCCGGACTGGAGCAGCCAGCAGCAGGCGTGAAGCTCATTACAGGAACTCCAGAGACTGACGTGTTTACAGCTACTGTACTGTTACTGTACTGCTTTCTTCTTCTCCTCTTCTCCTTACCCGCCTCTCCTCTTCTCCTCTTCTCCTCACCCCGCCTCTCTTTCTTCTCCTCTTCTCCTCACCACATTTACATTGAGTCATTTAGCTGAACGCTTTTATCCAAAGCGACTTACAAGTTTTGTACAACAAGACATCAGGAAGGGCACAACTCTATCAGCTGAGTAACAATGTTCATCAAAGTGTTGAGTGCTACAGTGTAGGTTAGTTTATTATGACAGTAAGGTTAGTCAGGGTTATTTTTTCTTTTTTTTTCTTTTTTTTTCAGATAATGGTTGAAGAAGTGCGTCTTTAGTCGATGGTGAAAGATTGGACGTGTTTCGGCTGCTGTCCTAACTGGGGTGGGTAGTTCATTCCACCATTGTGGGGCAAGGACTGAGAATAGGCGACTTCTCCTTGATGACCCTCCAGGAGCTTGGATAGGAGTGGGTCTGAGGCGGCCAGAAGAAACATTTAGCTCCTTTTCAGGGAAGAAACTCCAGGCTTGGACAAGATGCTACGGCTGTCGGAACCAAAGGGCTGTTCAGCCGGTGCCCAGTCCTAATCCAGTATTTGTATTTTCCTGGATAATATAGCTGCACACTTCAAGTCCATTTAAGATACTAAATGTAGGGAGGACCTCATGAAATCAGCTTTATTCTTTCTTAAATTCTGTTTAAAAAAAAAAAACATTTAAAACCTACTCTGTCTTAACTCTTTGACTGCCACCAACTTTCCCCATCTCTACCGCCTGACGCCAGCGTTATGCTCTCTGCTCCTTTCACTACCACACTACAGAAGGTTAACCCTTTACTATCAGACTACAGACGGTTAACCATCTGTAGTGTGATAGTAAAGGGTTAACCTATAGTGTGGTAGTGAAAGGGTTAAGAGACTAATGACCAGATGTGACCGATTACTTCATCAGTTGTGTGTGTGTGTGTGTGTGTTGCGTACATACTTGTGTGCATGCGTTGCGTACGTACGTACAGTAGTTGAGAGTTTCCATTGACAGATTCAGTCCGGTAGCTGAGATGAAACTTTTCTCCATGATTATGAGCACAATATCCGAGCCAAACGATATACTATTAACGTGTATGTTCCCAATGTCTTTAATCAAGTGCAGGTCCAAACCACAGAGATGCACAGTGAGCACTTGTGCAGTAGGCTGTTCCTCACCTCACCACGCCATGCCAGTCAGATGATCCACGCTCTGGCACCTCAGTACCTCACTGACCTCCTCGACCCCCCCTACACTCAGTCACGGTCCCTGCGATCCACGGACACTGGTCAGCTCTCCATCCCCCGAACCAGACTGCGGACCTTCGGGGACAGAGCTTTCAGTGTGGCAGCAGCTCCCACCCTCTGGAACTCCCTCCCCAGCAGAACTCCGCAATGCCCCAACTCTGGACTCATTCAAAAAACTGCTCAAAACCCACCTCTTCAACTTGGCCTTTAACCCCTAATTTCTCACTTTGTATGTTGTGTCTGTCCACTATGTTTGTTACTTTTATTATTTTTTCCCCCTATGTAAAGCGACCGTGGGTCTTTTGAAAGGCGCTATATAAAATTAAGCTATTATTATCATTATTATTATTATCTTTGTGTGTTGAGACACTTAACCGCTCTCTGGCTTGCATCGCCTATATGGAGGTGTAGTGGTTACGTCATTGCTATTTCCGGCCGGTCCACCATCTTGAAAACGCATGGTATTCCCCCATTGCCCATTTATAACTAGTCTTGTTTAACTCTTTAAATGCCATGCCTGGTTTTCCATTTTACCGCTTGAATGCCACCATCCGCGCCAATGTTAACGTTAATATCGCCTAATCTATGTTTTAAATTATGGCTATGTGTCTAATCTGCCCATCGCATTATCAAAGACTATGTTCCAGACAGTGCTGTGAAGGCAGATTGTTTTTTTATCGCGTCGTTGCCGTTTCAGAGCAGTTAGAAAAGCCCCCGTTTTGATATAAAAAACAACTCATTCTGGAGCATTCTATGAAAATCGTCTTTTAGTGGAATATTCCACAACGTTGATATTCGTCGGCCTTTTTATGAATCGTTTTCAAATAAACGCTAGATGATCAATATTATACGTGCACGCACGCACATTACGGCCGCGCGCGGACAATCGCCTTGTTGATTTCCTCTCGGACTTTTACAGTGAAAACGAAAGAAGAGATTTCACAAAACAGCTTATAACTTCATCAAAATTACTCTGATTATCCTACCACTGATAACATAGAGTCCTTACCTGACATCAGATGGTATCCAACTGGTATATTCCAATTCCTGATCACCATTCGAAAAAATCGATACGTGTATGGATCCAACGCGACACAGTGGTTCTCCATGATCCGCGGAGATCTGAGGCTCCAGAATGAACTCTAGTAACCCCGGCTGGATCAGTGAACTGGAAAATGTGGAGTACCGGATTTTTTTCCCCATTCATTTTCATTGAGTCCATTCCAAAATCACTTATGTCATCTGGGAGACGACAGGGGGCGCTTTTTTCCACAGTGATCACCGGCGCAGCTCGGCAATACTCGGGTAGGCTCGGGTGATGCAAACATTTTTCAGATCGCAAAAAAAATTAAAAAAAAAAAAATTCCGAGAAATCTCGTGAGTGGCTAGCAACCACCTATAAAAAAACACGAGAAATCTCGTGAGTGGCACTGAAAGAGTTAAAACAAAATAAAGCATGAACATTTGCATGGTGTACCTTTCTGTGCGTATATTCATCCACAATCTATAGCTCAACATGAAAATATTCGCCAATTAATCGTACATTTTTTTAATTTTTATTTCAACCAAAAATGCTTAAACAATAATGTTAGTGATAGAAGGGAACTCATTTTGTGCACAAATGGAAAGCTTTCCAATGTTCATGAGGCAGAATTGTTAAAATAGCCGATAGTGACGTCAGACTACACCTCCCTATGGAGCGGTGGTCACTTGGCACGAGTAATTGACGGTCGGCATCTGTCCTCCGACGGCCTCGAAGCGCGAGCCGTCCGCTCAACTGGCACCATGTGGTGTGATGACCACGTTTGTTCAATTCCCACGGCCTTATCCGTTCTGTCACCTGAAGAGGATCCAAGTCAGGTGGCGAAGTGGACGTATTTAACTCAGGACTGAGTTTACACAAGTGAGTATACACACACACTGTATGTACTTTGCTAGACACTCAAAGCGCTCCCCACAATGTAGGGTGGAAATTGCCTCCTTCACCACCACTGTGTAGCAGTGGAGCACCTAACCTTGGGCTACTACGCAGGCTCAATGGCCGCCATACACTGGCACCCGGCACACATCATGAAGAAGCAGTGTTGTCTTCTGTGTGGGTGGTGGTGGGGCGACCATAGATATCTATAGAACACTAGATAGCTTAAGGCGGAGTCACCAGCGTCACTGAACCGCCGCCATCTTGCCCAGGTCAGCCTTGAGTGAGAGTGAGTGAGCTGCACAGACAAAAATACTCATAACTCGCTGAAATATTGACGGATTTACAAACGGGTTGGTTTGCTATAAACATCAAAGATGTAGTTATGATACTGCATACTTATGAAAAAAATGTTAAAGATGTTTTTTTTTACAAACCGCTTGAATCATAGCCACGTTAATAATGCTTGTAATAAACCAAACCGTTTGTAAATCCGTCAATATTTCAGCGAGTTATGAGTATTTTTGTCTGTGCAGCTCACTCACTCTCACTCAAGGCTGACCCTCACAAGATGGCGGCGGTTCAGTGACGTCGCTCTCCATTGGCCGGCAGCGCGGGCAAGCTATCTAGTGTTCTATATATATCTATGGGGGCGACAGTGGTAGTAGAGCGGCTGTCTGGTAATCGGAAGGTTCCTGGTTCAATTCCTCCCGGGCAGCGTGTCGAAGTGTCCTTGAGCAAGACACTTAACCCCTATAACTGCTCCCGATGAGCAGCCTTGTGTGCGTGGTCGCCTCCTCCGTTGGTGTCGGTGAACGGGTGAATAGGAGGCATGATGAGTTAGATATGCAGACCTGAGAGTTCTGAAGTGAATGTAGTGGGACGTAGAATCTTGTAAAAGTAGTAGAGTCATCTACTCCCTGTAACACTATAGAGCTGCTCACCGTATCTCGCTAGATGTTCCCCCGTGTGTTAACACTTCCATTGGTCAGTCCTCCTTCCGGTTTGCTGCCCCCAGCGGTTGGAACGAGATGCAGAAGACTTTTAAAATGGACAAATTTACCCCCCCCCCCCCCCCCCCCCCCCTCCCTCACTACTTTTAAGGACTCACACCTGCAACCGTCTCGGCCAGCCTTTTACTAACTGTAATGTGTCCGTTCTGCTTCATGTAATACAATACCTCGTCATTTTATTTGGTTGTTTGTTTGGTGTGTGTTTTAATTATTTCCCTTACCTCTGTGATGTATGTATCGTCTGTGTCTCTTCTCTATTTTATTTATTTGTCCCCTTTCCCTGTTACACTTCGAGAGGCCCTTTTGTCCTTGTAAACTTGTTCTTAATTGACCTGCCTGGTTAAATAAATGAATAAAAGAGGAGGCTTCTTTGATTGAGGAACAACTTTGCCATGTTTAGGGTCTTTCTTGACACATATTGACATTTTAAACTCAGAATATCATTCAGCAGATCTTTTTTTCCAAGTGATTTTTAAGCTAAGCTAGTGATTTTGGCTATAGTTTTTACATCAAAATGAGAAACCATTTTGTCTACACTATTGAAATTGACATCCCTGATCATTAAAGCAGTCGATTGCTATCCCACTGCAGACATTAGTAGCTGCGCACATAATGATCATTTAGTCGACGACGTGGTGATTTTTCAGCGAGGGCATCACCTCCACAGAATTATGATAACGTTCATTTCCCTGCTGACTGCCCTCCTCGTTCACACTAATAATCTATTTGACACGCTGCTCTCTGACGCAAAGTGGGCATTAAATCTCCCAAATCGTCGTACTCTCAAATGTAATTATTATCCCCTGCCTGCCGCACTTTTTGCCAACACTGCACCCCGACCTTCAAGTGTAACTGGTTGGAAGAAATACTAAACACCTATTCCCAAACGCTAATACGTCCCGCTTGTGTCCTGAACTGATACAACGCTAAATGGAGTTAAGTGTGACGAAAGGTCACATCAGCGCCACAGGCCCACAGCCCAAATGTGTGTATGTAAATTATGAAATGTCTGTGTCCGATAAGGCGATGGGGATATATGTACATTTAAATGTATGTGTCTGATATGGATATATTGTTAGAATATTGAATAATTGGTTGATTTTAGCCACTCAAATCATGGCTGTTACAAAATCAGGTCTGTGACCATTAGCAAGTCACGTCGCAGTCCAGCCTACTAGCCTGACTGTCCTTATTGTGGTTATGTGATTTATGATTATGTATATGTGTGCCTGCCATATGTGTGCCTGCCTATACAGTGTTTATACATGTATAGTTTTGATTTGTCCCTGTACATTGTTTTTTTTATATATATATGCACGAATGCCTAGAGAGTGAATGTACAGAATATGTTTTAAACTGTTTTTATTAGCTTTAATATCCTTCTATTTGTCTGTGTATTTTCTGGCTTATTTACACTGTCCCTGATCAAATAAACTGAGTAAACTAAACTGAGTAAACTAAACTAAACTAAATATAAACGTATGAAAATTGTATATTATACTGTATTGTATTATTAATTGATTAGGAGCACGTCTTGTTGTTTTAATTAGTTTCTATGCCATGTGAATGTCTGAGTGTATAAAGTCTGTAATTGTATGTTATGTGTTACTTATGGACCCTGCTGTAGTTCCTCCTCTAACCACCGGAGGGCGCCCGTGTATTTCAAAAGAGTAACCCTGCTGAACCGTCACCACCCCGCCACCACGCGCCCTAAAAAGACACCACGGGGGTCATCTGAGAACCGCTGCTGTGGCGCGAGCCGCACCGTAGACATGCTAACTAGGAGCACGTGCGGGGGGGATTACGGATTAGACAGATGATGACGTGGAGTAATGGAGATTGATGGCACGCGGGCCGGCTGCAGCAGGGTGGGGGTCCAGGAGAATGCAACAGTGGTGATGCTGATGGTGTTTTATTTTTATTTTTTTAAAGCACCTGCTGTGACTGTGAGTCAGACTGTTGCTGCTCCCATACATGTGTTTCATATCTACTATGGTTATTGGTTGGTCCATAACTTACAGAAGCGTATTGCTGCCACACCAGAAAGAAGAAAAAAAATCTGTATCACGCATGTGATAACTTCTTGTTATAACAAAGGTTTCACGTTATAATGTGATAACTTCTTGTTTTAACATATAACATTTCACGTTATAACGTGATAACGTTATAACATAAAGGTTTCACGTTATAACATAAAGGTTTCACGTTATAACATAAAGGTTTCACGTTATAACATAAAGGTTTCACATTGCTGCCACACCAGAAACAAACAAAAAATATCCGTTTCACGTTTATGTTATAACGTGAAACCTTTATAGCGTTATGTTATAACGTGAAACCTTTATGTTATAACGTGACCTTTATGTTATAACGTGAAACCTTTATGTTATAACGTGAAACCTTTATGTTATAACGTGAAACCTTTATGTTATAACGTGAAACCTTTGTTATAACGTGAAACCTTTATAACGTTATGTTATAACGTGAAACCTTTATGTTATAACGTGAAACTTTTATGTTATAACGTGAAACCTTTATGTTATAACGTGAAACTTTTATGTTATAACGTGAAACCTTTATGTTATAACGTGATACAGATTTTTTTGTTTGTTTCTGGTGTGGCAGCAATACGCTTCCGTAATAACTCGACGACCCAGAACCATAATTTCTTTCTCGGGCACACTCCTACACAGATATGTGTAATTTCTTTTTCTTTTTTTTTTTTTATCCTTTTTTTTTTTTTTTTTTCTGTTGTTACTATACACATATATTCATCATTTTCTTTTTCAAAATGTTATCTACCCTTTCTTTTATATAGCTTCTCTCTCCTTGTACAGTGTCCTTGAGTCTGAGAAAGGCGCTTCTCTCTTCAAATCCAATTTATTATTATTATTATTATTATTATTATTATTATTATTATTATTATTATTATTATTATTATTATTATTATTATTATAACTGGACCGAAACCAGACATCCACGACGAGATTCGTTTGAAAGAAAATACGGTTATATTATACCTTTGAATTGAGTGTATATACACAGAGTATCACAAAATAATCACAAATGATGAAGCTTGTCTGGACGTGTATGATGTGTGCAGTGATGTCGTTTTGTAGAAAACTGCAAAAAACATCAGAAATATATTATATAAATAAAAAAAACAGACGAATCTGCGTTACCATGGATACTGTGAATAAACAAGGATGCACAGACGCCGTGAACATTTTATTATTTACATTTCCACATGACTTTTATTCATAAAAGAGACAAACAAAAATATGGGGGGAACAATAATATAATATTATTTATTTATTATTTATTCAATATGTTAACGCTTTGACTGCCGGGAAACGCTTTACAGCGTCATTCCCGGCCATGCTCAAGTTGCCGGAGGACGCTGTACAGCGTCCTTATATCAATATTTCAAAAATCTGCGATCGGATTCATATTTCCCCTCCGCTGGCCTGAGATCCACCAGGAGGACCCACTGAGCTCTCTGGCGGTTCAGGAGCGCCATCTGGTGGCCGATCGGCGCAATCGCCAAACAGGAAGTGCTATGGAGGTTGTGCTGGTCGGCCATATTACTTCCGGGCACTCTGTTTGGCTCCCGGGACTCGATCTCGACACAATACATAGCGATCGATTGCCAATAACTCGATAAACAACATGATTTGGACATATATACTATAATACAAGCTGGAAATGGACCCGATATTTCTACATACCATAATAGGTAAATTACTGTTCCACGCTCATCGCCCAACGGCGTGAGGAGGATACGGTAAGATTCAGCGTTATTTTTGATCGTATTCCATATAAACTGTTATGATGAACATATCACCCACACTAGATGAATGATATAACGCTGCCCACGGAATTATAAACGATCCCCCATCCGGTCATCATCAGATGATACGTAGATCATTCTAGAAGTTAATGTTCAGGCGACGACGCCGCTGCGCAGTGGTTTAGGAGCCCAGGCTCAAAACAGCTCGAGATCTTGAGGTAGAAAAATGCTGTTTTTGAGGACTTGATTAGAAATACAAAACAATGAATAAAAAAAATATATATATTACAGAGGTGTTCCATAGACTCACAGGAATTGTGTAAAAGTGCCCAAATAGTGAAAGAAATAGTAAAATAGTTCCCCTTTAAGTGTAAATAATAGTATTCTGTAGCAGCGGTTGTTCCTCTCTGGGCAGAGGTGTTCGACAGTGGAACTACGGGAGTGTGGATTTCAGGTGGCAAATTCTCCTTGGAGACGTTACCTTGGAAACAGCACCTTACTTATTTATAGAGTGGCTGGGCAGACTGGTGGAATATGGGGGAGAGAGCGGGAGATGAGACGATACAGCTTTTCATTTCGCTCGGGGGGGGGGGGGGGGGGCTGTGTGCGGTGAATTGAGTGAGGGGGCTGATTCGTATAGCCTCTTTCTGGTGCCGTTATAATTTTAGAGTAACTAAACAAACAGCGCCAGTGCTGTATCTGGGCTAAACAAAGCCAGCTGGTCTCTGCCATGACTGATGACTGATGATAATGAAAAGATCCTGACCATAATAAGTTCCATTTTAATTTTTTTTTTTTAATTTTTAACTCTGATTCGCCCTAATGAGATGTCCCAGTAGTAGGGGTGTAAAGGTACACGTATCCGTACCGAACCGAACCGTTTCAGTGTGTACCGTATACTGTATCGAGCGGCTGTGTAGTAGTGTACCGAACGAATACAACGGTATGTTAACCACTAACGACCGCCCACCGGGGGCTGTTTTTTTCACAATCTAATATAATAATTATTATTATTATTTCTTTTTTACAAGTCGATTATTAATTTCAATGTAGAATATTCGTTGACAGCCCTACAAGTACAATTAGTTACTGCACACCACATCACCCCTGAGTGGAACATGGAAAGCCAAACTTTCCCCCACTGTACCGAAAACCCCGTACCGAACCTTGACTTCAAAACCGAGGTACGTACCGTGTACCGTGGTTTTTGTGTACCGTTACACCCCTACCCAGGAGCGTTCCTCTTTATGTAATAAATGTACGGCAATCCTAGGGGCATATACCCTCACATGTCTTGGTTCTGTTCATATACCCTCACATGTCTTGGTTCTGTTCATATACCCTCACATGTTTTGGTTCTGTTCATATACCCTCACATGTCTTGGTTCTGCTCATATACCCTCGCATGTCTTGGTTCTGCTCATATACCCTCGCATGTCTTGGTTCTGTTCATATACCCTTGCATGTCTTGGTTCTGTTCATATACCCTCGCATGTCTTGGTTCTGCTCATATACCCTCGCATGTCTTGGTTCTGTTCATATACCCTCACATGTCTTGGTTCTGCTCATATACCCTTGCATGTCTTGGTTCTGCTCATATACCCTCGCATGTCTTGGTTCTGCTCATATACCCTCGCATGTCTTGGTTCTGTTCATATACCCTCACATGTCTTGGTTCTGCTCATATACCCTCGCATGTCTTGGTTCTGCTCATATACCCTCACATGTCTTGGTTCTGCTCATATACCCTCGCATGTCTTGGTTCTGTTCATATACCCTTGCATGTCTTGGTTCTGTTCATATACCCTCACATGTCTTGGTTCTGCTCATATACCCTCGCATGTCTTGGTTCTGTTCATATACCCTCGCATGTCTTGGTTCTGCTCATATACCCTCACATGTCTTGGTTCTGCTCATATACCCTCGCATGTCTTGGTTCTGTTCATATACCCTCACATGTCTTGGTTCTGCTCATATACCCTCGCATGTCTTGGTTCTGCTCATATACCCTCGCATGTCTTGGTTCTGTTCATATACCCTCACATGTCTTGGTTCTGCTCATATACCCTCGCATGTCTTGGTTCTGCTCATATACCCTTGCATGTCTTGGTTCTGTTCATATACCCTCGCATGTCTTGGTTCTGTTCATATACCCTTGCATGTCTTGGTTCTGTTCATATACCCTCGCATGTCTTGGTTCTGCTCATATACCCTCGCATGTCTTGGTTCTGTTCATATACCCTCACATGTCTTGGTTCTGCTCATATACCCTCGCATGTCTTGGTTCTGCTCATATACCCTTGCATGTCTTGGTTCTGCTCATATACCCTCACATGTCTTGGTTCTGCTCATATACCCTCGCATGTCTTGGTTCTGTTCATATACCCTCGCATGTCTTGGTTCTGTTCATATACCCTCGCATGTCTTGGTTCTGTTCATATACCCTTGCATGTCTTGGTTCTGCTCATATACCCTCGCATGTCTTGGTTCTGCTCATATACCCTCGCATGTCTTGGTTCTGTTCATATACCCTTGCATGTCTTGGTTCTGTTCATATACCCTCACATGTCTTGGTTCTGCTCATATACCCTCGCATGTTTTGGTTCTGTTCATATACCCTCGCATGTCTTGGTTCTGCTCATATACCCTCACATGTCTTGGTTCTGCTCATATACCCTCGCATGTCTTGGTTCTGCTCATATACCCTCGCATGTCTTGGTTCTGCTCATATACCCTCGCATGTCTTGGTTCTGCTCATATACCCTCACATGTCTTGGTTCTGCTCATATACCCTTGCATGTCTTGGTTCTGCTCAATCAGTTCTTGTTCTTGGTGAAACTATACCTAAAGTCACATTTAGGAAGTCTCTAACTTTAGGGGTTGACTCAAATGTATATAATATGAGTCCTGAACATGGAAATATATTCAGATTTCTGGCCAAAAGAAAGCATTTAAAATGTTATGGAACACTGATGCCATTCCTACTGACCAATTGTGGATTACTCAAATTAAGTCCGCGTTGCCCTTGGAGAGGCTTAAGTACGACTTGCAGGATAAGTAATGATAAATGGACTGCATTTATATACAGCAGCTTTTATCCAAAGCGCTTTACAATTTTGTTCCTCACATTCACCCACTCACTCACACATTCACACACCGACGGTGGAGGCCAAGCCAACCTTGCTCAAGGACACTTCAACACGCTGCCCGGGTGGAGCGGGAATCAAACCGGGAACCTTCCGATTACCAGACGACCGCTCTAGCGCCCCCCTTTTGAGCATCTCAACCCCCCCCCCTTCCAACAATTCTGCACCCAGTGCCACCAACGCACTCTGAAGGCCCCCCTGGTGGGTGGTACCGCCCCACTGAGAAATCCTATAGCCTTGACATTAAGTGGTTGTAGCTACGGCTGTGGGGGGTGCGGGAGACATGATCCGATAGACTTTTATATACGCCTGAGTCTCCTGAACACGGCGCGACCAATTCCAAATCGATCAGAACTTTCTCTGCCAAGCTTTTAGTCACTTTTTCAGCACCTACTCCCCCTATACGCATGAGCAGATTGCCAAAGGAGTCTGAAGGCTCGCGAGCCGCGTTGGAATGTTCCATCAGAGGGGGGGAAGCTCGTGGTGGTAATTATAAAAAGTTATACAACGGCATGCAAATTTCTCGATTCTGATTGGCTGAAACAGTCATTTTACACGTCTTTATTGGCAACAATCCACGCTGCTGGCCCAGGACCCGCCCACAACCGACCCACATCACATCACTCCGCCGGATCACAAGAAGGTGGCCAATAATATTTACAAATGGATATGTTAATGGCGACTAAACGACTAAATATGAAGCGATTCTGTCAAGGGGAATGTGTTAGCCCTTTAAACAATGTTGGATGATGTAATTGATGGGTCTTGAGGCAATCTAGAACAAAAGAAAAATCGCGGTTTGATTGATAGATTAATTGATTGATTTAAATTTCTACTTCCTTCTTGCTACTGACTGCAGCGTTCTCTCTCACTGTCCGACGCTGGCGTACCCACAAACACACACACACACATACACACACACACACACACACACACACACACACACACACACATACACACACACACGCACACACACACTGTGACACACACACACACACACACACACGCACACACACACACACACACTCCTGTCTGCAACAGCGGGGGAGTCAGACTGAGAGAGAAGCAGCGCTGTTTTAAGTGAGCATGGTCTATTGAATTGATTGATTGGTTGATTGCTAATTTTATTACTGTACCCCTGGTTTCCAACTGGTTAAGTTTAGGCTAAAAGAAATAAATAAAAAAATAGGGCGAAGAAAACGTTTTTTTCCTATGCATTCCCTTAACAATTGTGTGTATTGAGCCGTACTGTATTGTACCCATTCTGCATCTGGTAATAAAATTTTCAATCAATCATTCCAATAATACACAGTTGGATGTGTTAGTTGGTTGGATGCACTTCAAGCTGCTTCCACATGAGGCAACTTCTCTCAATCATTCCAATAATACACAGTTGGATGTGTTAGTTTGGTTGGATGCACTTCAAGCTGCTTCCACATGGAGTTGTGGGAACTACTTTTTCTGGCGGATGGTTTTTTCAATAAATCTTCGATTAATGTGTGTTTATTGTATAGAAATAAGGTTGGATGAATCTGGCAGTTGTATAAAAGCTTTACACCACGTGCAGTCGTGATTTGTGACCAATAAACCATGCCTAGGGGGGTCTAACGACCCTCGGCTGCGCCTCGGGCCTAACAACCACCCCTAGGCATGGTTTATTGGTCACAAACCACTCCTGCGTGTGATGTAATGCTTAAGTAGAATAGACGTAACGTTACCAGTGATGAAGTGTCGGCCGCTGACGTACAGATGTTTGCTGTCAGAGATCCCACAGTTTTCCCCTCTGTGTCGTCTCTTTTAATAGCCAGGAGCCATAATCGAGCCTTTCTTCCTCCTTCTGCCTACTAGGGGTTAAAGAAAAACGAATCTCCGGATTGTCTTTTTTGTTCACTGTCTCACACCTAGTAGAGGCCTACTGTGTACAATCTGGGGGGGGGGGGGGGGGGGGAGTCAATTAATAACTCCCTCTCCCATCCCTCAATACTAACTGCTGACATGCTCTTGAGCAAGGCACTTAACCCCAAACTGCTCAGTGACCAGTGATGCAGTGGTGGTCCCATGGGGTACCACGCCGTGCTAGCAGTTTTCTGAGCAGAAGTACGCGCAGTCGCGCAGTCGCACACAAAAATGCGCTCCACTCATTCGTTCGCTAAGTACCCACCGTCTTATAACAATAGCGCAGGTCGTCAGGTGTCTTCAACTACACTACCCGGCACTTATCTATCACCTAGACTTTGCATAATAATAGGATAACATACTAACATAACAAAGAACGAGAAGTGCAAAACCAAAATACAAGCCCTGTGGGGGTTTGCTTGATCTGTGGAACTCTCACTATGTGACAAATGGTCCCGACTGGAAGGATGAGGCATTAAGTTGTGCTTCAGAAGGAAACTGTCCTTCTATAAACTGTAAGTTACATTGTTAATTTAGTTTGTATTTACTTTTCTAGTTTAAGTTAATTCAATTAAAGAAATTGTAACTACAATATTGTATAATTACATTTAAAACATGTTTGTTTTTCCACCATATCTGTTGACAATTGTAAATCTTTATATATTGAAGGCTACATCCTGCTACCTTTTTCAGCTTCTCTATTTCAAGGCAATATTTACAAAAACTTAACTAAAACTAGTAATTTCCTATACAAACATGTTTCCTACTATTTATGCATAATAATCATCTGTTCTGTGTGACCGCGAGGGAACATGTATGCGCATGCGCGTGGCGTCCAGGCAGTTCTGATATTACAACTGCATCCCTGTCAGTGACCAACAGTCAGACTGGTTGTACTGGGCAGCTCCAACTGGTCAACAGTGTCAGACTGTGGTTGTACTGGGCAGCTCCAACTGGTCAACAGTGTCAGACTGTGGTTGTACTGGGCAGCTCCTAGTGGTCGACAGTGTCAGACTGTGGTTGTACTGGACAGCTCCTAGTGGTCGACAGTGTCAGACTGTGGTTGTACTGGGCAGCTCCTAGTGTCAACAGTGTCAGACTGTGGTTGTACTGGGCAGCTCCTAGTGTCAACAGTGTCAGACTGTGGTTGTACTGGGCAGCTCCTAGTGGTCGACAGTGTCAGACTGTGGTTGTACTGGGCAGCTCCTAGTGGTCAACAGTGTCAGACTGTGGTTGTACTGGGCAGCTCCTAGTGTCAACAGTGTCAGACTGTGGTTGTACTGGGCAGCTCCTAGTGGTCGACAGTGTCAGACTGTGGTTGTACTGGGCAGCTCCTAGTGGTCAACAGTGTCAGACTGTGGTTGTACTGGGCAGCTCCTAGTGGTCGACAGTGTCAGACTGTGGTTGTACTGGGCAGCTCCAACTGGTCAACAGTGTCAGACTGTGGTTGTACTGGGCAGCTCC
The DNA here is from genome assembly GCF_963971535.1 of Notolepis coatsorum. Classification (NCBI taxonomy): domain Eukaryota; kingdom Metazoa; phylum Chordata; class Actinopteri; order Aulopiformes; family Paralepididae; genus Notolepis; species Notolepis coatsorum. Next base: position 150,497 of record NW_028171072.1, on the reverse strand, counting down.
TAGTGGTCGACAGTGTCAGACTGTGGTTGTACTGGGCAGCTCCTAGTGGTCGACAGTGTCAGACTGGGGTTGTACTGGGCAGCTCGTAGTGGTCAACAGTGACAGACTGTGGTTGTACTGGGCAGCTCCTAGTGGTCGACAGTGTCAGACTGTGGTTGTACTGGGCAGCTCCTAGTGGTCAACAGTGTCAGACTAGGGTTGTACTGGACAGCTCCTAGTGGTTAACAGTGTCAGACTGTGGTTGTACTGGGCAGCTCCTAGTGGTCAACAGTGTCAGACTGTGGTTGTACTGGGCAGCTCCTAGTGGTCAACAGTGTCAGACTGTGGTTGTACTGGGCATCTCCCAGTGGTCAACAGTGTCAGACTGGTTGTACTGAGCAGCTCCTAGTGGTCAACAATGTCAGACTGTGGTTGTACTGGGCAGCTCCTAGTGGTCAACAGTGTCAGACTGGTTGTACTGGGCAGCTCCTAGTGGTGGTCAACAGTGTCAGACTGTGGTTGTACTGGGCAGCTCCTAGTGGTCAACAGTGTCAGGCTGTGGTTGTACTGGGCAGCTCCTAGTGGTGGTCAACAGTGTCAGACTGTGGTTGTACTGGGCAGCTCCTAGTGGTCAACAGTGTCAGACTGTCGTTGTACTGGGCAGCTCCTAGTGGTCAACAGTGTCAGACTGTGGTTGTACTGGGCAGCTCCTAGTGGTCAACAGTGTCACACTGTGGTTGTACTGGGCAGCTCCTAGTGGTCAACAGTGTCAGACTGTGGTTGTACTGGGCATCTTCCAGTGGTCAACAGTGTCAGACTGGTTGTACTGGGCAGCTCCTAGTGGTCAACCGTGTCAGACTGTGGTTGTACTGGGCAGCTCCTAGTGGTCAACAGTGTCAGACTGGTTGTACTGGGCAGCTCCTAGTGGTGGTCAACAGTGTCAGACTGTGGTTGTACTGGGCAGCTCCTAGTGGTCAACAGTGTCAGGCTGTGGTTGTACTGGGCAGCTCCTAGTGGTGGTCAACAGTGTCAGACTGTGGTTGTACTGGGCAGCTCCTAGTGGTCAACAGTGTCAGACTGTCGTTGTACTGGGCAGCTCCTAGTGGTCAACAGTGTCAGACTGTGGTTGTACTGGGCAGCTCCTAGTGGTCAACAGTGTCACACTGTGGTTGTACTGGGCAGCTCCTAGTGGTCAACAGTGTCAGACTGTGGTTGTACTGGGCAGCTCCTAGTGGTCAACAGTGTCACACTGTGGTTGTACTGGGCAGCTCCTAGTGGTGGTCAACAGTGTCAGACTGGTTGTACTGGGCAGCTCCTAGTGGTCAACAGTGTCAGACTGTGGTTGTACTGGGCAGCTCCTAGTGGTCAACAGTGTCAGACTGTGGTTGTACTGGGCAGCTCCTATTGGTCAACAGTGTCAGACTGTGGTTGTACTGGGCAGCTCCTAGTGGTCAACAGTGTCAGACTGTGGTTGTACTGGGCAGCTCCTAGTGGTCAACAGTGTCAGACTGTGGTTGTACTGGGCAGCTCCTAGTGGTCAACAGTGTCAGACTGTGGTTGTACTGGGCAGCTCCTAGTGGTCAACAGTGTCAGACTGTGCAGCTCGTAGTGGTCAACAGTGTCAGACTGTGGTTGTACTGGGCAGCTCCTAGTGTCAACAGTGTCAGACTGTGGTTGTACTGGGCAGCTCCTAGTGGTCAACAGTGTCAGACTGTGGTTGTACTGGGCAGCTCCTAGTGGTCAACAGTGTCAGACTGGTTGTACTGGGCAGCTCCTAGTGGTCAACAGTGTCAGACTGTGGTTGTACTGTGCAGCTCGTAGTGGTCAACAGTGTCAGACTGTGGTTGTACTGGGCAGCTCCTAGCGGTCAACAGTGTCAGACTGTGGTTGTACTGTGCAGCTCGTAGTGGTCAACAGTGACAGACTGTGGTTGTACTGGGCAGCTCCTAGTGGTCGACAGTGTCAGACTGTGGTTGTACTGGGCAGCTCCTAGTGGTCAACAGTGTCAGACTGTGGTTGTACTGGGCAGCTCCTAGTGGTCGACAGTGTCAGACTGTGGTTGTACTGGGTAGCTAAGTGTCAGACTGTGGTTGTACTGGGCAGCTCCTAGTGGTCAACAGTGTCAGACTGGGATTGTACTGGGCAGCCCCTAGTGGTCAACAGTGTCAGACTGTGGTTGTACTAGGCAGCTCCTAGTGGTCAACAGTGTCAGACTGTGGTTGTACTGGGCAGCTCCCAGTGGTCAACAGTGTCAGACTGTGGTTGTACTGGGCAGCTCCTAGTGGTCAACAGTGTCAGACTGTGGTTGTACTGGGCAGCTCCTAGTGGTGGTCAACAGTGTCAGACTGGTTGTACTGGGCAGCTCCTAGTGGTCAACAGTGTCAGACTAGGGTTGTACTGGGCAGCTCCTAGTGGTCAACATTGTCAGACTGTGGTTGTACTGGGCAGCTCCTAGTGGTCAACAGTGTCAGACTAGGGTTGTACTGGACAGCTCCTAGTGGTTAACAGTGTCAGACTGTGGTTGTACTGGGCAGCTCCTAGTGGTCAACAGTGTCAGACTGTGGTTGTACTGGGCAGCTCCTAGTGGTCAACAGTGTCAGACTGTGGTTGTACTGGGCATCTCCCAGTGGTCAACAGTGTCAGACTGGTTGTACTGAGCAGCTCCTAGTGGTCAACAATGTCAGACTGTGGTTGTACTGGGCAGCTCCTAGTGGTCAACAGTGTCAGACTGTGGTTGTACTGGGCAGCTCCTAGTGGTCAACAGTGTCAGACTGGGGTTGTACTGGGCAGCTCCTAGTGGTCAACAGTGTCAGACTGGGGTTGTACTGGGTAGCTAAGTGTCAGACTGTGGTTGTACTGGGCAGCTCCTAGTGGTGGTCAACAGTGTCAGACTGTGGTTGTACTGGGCAGCTCCTAGTGGTCAACAGTGTCAGACTGGTTGTACTGGGCAGCTCCTAGTGGTGGTCAACAGTGTCAGACTGTGGTTGTACTGGGCAGCTCCTAGTGGTCAACAGTGTC